>NC_041057.1:11262279-11562279 GCF_900634775.1 Gouania willdenowi
AAAATGACAAAAAACTAAGTCACCCAAAATAAAAGTAAGGGCTATAACAAGGCATTTTTTTTGAAATTTTCAAAAAAAAAAAAAAATTGAGTCGTTGGACCATCATTAGACCCTAAAAACTACTGCAAATATAATGCACATACCTAATGGGGCTCAGAAAAAAACTAAGGCACAAAAAATGACAAAAAACTAAAATCACTAAAAAAAAAAGTAAGGCATTTTTTTTGAAAATTTCAAAAAAAAAAAAATTGAGTTAGGACCATCATTAGACCCCAAAAACTACTGCAAATATAATGCACATAACTAAATGGGGCTCAGAAAGCAGTAAGGCACAAAAAAGACAAAAAACTAAGTCACCCAAAATGAAAAGTAAGGCTATAACAAGGCATTTTTTGGAAAATTTAAAAAAAAAAAAAAAAATTGAGTTAGGAGACCGTCATTAGACCCTAAAAACTACTGCAAATATAATGCACATACCTAAATGGGGCTCAGAAAAACAGTAAGGCACAAAAAATGACAAAAAACTAAAATCACTAAAAAAAAAAAAGTAAGGCTATAACAAGGCATTTTTTTTGAGAATTTAAAAAAAAAAAAAAATTGAGTTAGGACCATCAATAGACCCTAAAAACTACTGCAAATATAATGCACATACTTAAATGGGGCTAAGGAAGCTGTAAGGCACAAAAAATGACAAAAAACTAACATCACCCAAAAAAAAAAAGTAAGGCATTTTTTTGAAAATTTCAAAAAAAAAAAAAAAATTGAGTTAGGACCATCATTAGACCCCAAAAACTACTGCAAATATAATGCACATACCTAAATGGGGCTCAGAAAACAGTAAGGCACAAAAAATGACAAAAAACTAAAATCACCCAAAAAAAAAAAGTAAGGCTATAACAAGGCATTTTTTTTTGAAAAATTCCAAAAAAAAAAATTGAGTTAGGACCATCATTAGACCCCAAAAACTACTGCAAATATAATGCACATACCTAAATGGGGCTCAGAAAACAGTAAGGCACAAAAAATGACAAAAAACTAAAATCACCCAAAAAAAAAAGTAAGGCTATAACAAGGCATTTTTTTTGAAAATTTCCAAAAAAAAAAAATTGAGTTAGGACGATCATTAGACCCCAAAAACTACTGCAAATATAATGCACATACCTAAATGGGGCTCAGAAAACAGTAAGGCACAAAAAATGACAAAAAACTAAAATCACAAAAAAAAAAAAGTAAGGCTATAACAAGGCATTTTTTTTTGAAAATTTCAAAAAAAAAAAAAATTGAGTTAGGACCATCATTAGACCTCAAAAACGATTGCAAATATAATGCACATACTTAAATGGGGCTAAGAAAGCAGTAAGGCACAAAAAATGACAAAAAACTAAAGTCACCCAAAATGAAAGTAAGGCTATAACAAGGCATTTTTTTTGAAATTTTCAAAAAAAAAAAAAAATTGAGTTAGGACCATCATTAGACCCCAAAAACTACTGCAATATAATGCACATACCTAAATGGGGCTCAGAAAACAGTAAGGCACAAAAAATGACAAAAAACTAAAATCACTAAAAAAAAAAAAGTAAGGCATTTTTTTTGAAAATTTCAAAAAAAAAAAAAAAATTGAGTTAGGACATCATTAGACCCAAGAACTACTGCAAATATAATGCACATAACTAAATGGGGCTCAGAAAGCAGTAAGGCACAAAAATGACAAAAAACTAAAGTCACCCAAAATGAAAAGTAAGGCTATAACAAGGCATTTTTGGAAAATTTAAAAAAAAAAAAAAAAATTGAGTTAGGACCGTCATTAGACCCTAAAAACTACTGCAAATATAATGCACATACTTAAATGGGGCTAAGAAAGCAGTAAGGAACAAAAAATGACAAAAAACTAAAATCACCCAAAATAAAAAGTAAGGCTATAACAAGGCATTTTTTTTGAAAATTTCAAAAAAAAAAAAATTGAGTTAGGACCATCATTAGACCCCAAAAACTACTGCAAATATAATGCACATACCTAAATGGGGCTCAGAAAACAGTAAGGCACAAAAAATGACAAAAAACTAAAATCACTAAAAAAAAAAAAGTAAGGCTATAACAAGGCATTTTTTTTGAGAATTTAAAAAAAAAAAAAAATTGAGTTAGGACCATCAATAGACCCTAAAAACTACTGCAAATATAATGCACATACTTAAATGGGGCTAAGGAAGCTGTAAGGCACAAAAAATGACAAAAAACTAACATCACCCAAAAAAAAAAAGTAAGGCATTTTTTTTGAAAATTTCAAAAAAAAAAAAAAATTGAGTTAGGACCATCATTAGACCCCAAAAACTACTGCAAATATAATGCACATACCTAAATGGGGCTCAGAAAACAGTAAGGCACAAAAAATGACAAAAAACTAAAATCACCCAAAAAAAAAAAGTAAGGCTATAACAAGGCATTTTTTTTGAAAAATTCCAAAAAAAAAAAAATTGAGTTAGGACCATCATTAGACCCCAAAAACTACTGCAAATATAATGCACATACCTAAATGGGGCTCAGAAAACAGTAAGGCACAAAAAATGACAAAAAACTAAAATCACCCAAAAAAAAAAAATTAAAAAAGGCATTTTTTTTGAAAATTTCCAAAAAAAAAAAAATTGAGTTAGGACCATCATTAGACCCCAAAAACTACTGCAAATATAATGCACATACCTAAATGGGGCTCAGAAAACAGTAAGGCACAAAAAATGACAAAAAACTAAAATCACTAAAAAAAAAAAGTAAGGCTATAACAAGGCATTTTTTTTGAAAATTTCAAAAAAAAAAAAAATTGAGTTAGGACCATCATTAGACCTCAAAAACGATTGCAAATATAATGCACATACTTAAATGGGGCTAAGAAAGCAGTAAGGCACAAAAAATGACAAAAAACTAAAGTCACCCAAAATGAAAAGTAAGGCTATAACAAGGCATTTTTTTTGAAATTTTCAAAAAAAAAAAAAAATTGAGTTAGGACCATCATTAGACCCCAAAAACTACTGCAAATATAATGCACATACCTAAATGGGGCTAAGAAAGCAGTAAGGCACAAAAAAATGACAAAAAACTAAAATCACCCAAAAAAAAAAAGTAAGGCTATAACAAGGCATTTTTTTTGAAAATTTAAAAAAAAAAAAAAATTGAGTTAGGACCATAATTAGACCCCAAAAACGATTGCAAATATAATGCACATACCTAAATGGGGCTAAGAAAGCAGTAAGGAACAAAAAAATGACAAAAAAACTAAAATCACCCAAAATAAAAAGTAAGGCTATAACAAGGCATTTTTTTGAAAATTTAAAAAAAAAAAAATTGAGTTAGGACCATCATTAGACCCTAAAAACTACTGCAAATATAATGCACAAACCTAAATGGGGCTCAGAAAACAGTAAGGCACAAAAAATGACAAAAAACTAAAATCACTAAAAAAAAAAAAAAGTAAGGCATTTTTTTTGAAAATTTCAAAAAAAAAAAAAAATTGAGTTAGGACCATCATTAGACCCCAAGAACTACTGCAAATATAATGCACATACCTAAATGGGGCTCAGAAAACAGTAAGGCACAAAAAATGACAAAAAACTAAAATCACCCAAAAAAAAAAAGTAAGGCTATAACAAGGCATTTTTTTTGAAAAATTCAAAAAAAAAAAATTGAGTTAGGACCATCATTAGACCCCAAAAACTACTGCAAATATAATGCTCATACCTAAATGGGGCTCAGAAAACAGTAAGGCACAAAAAATGACAAAAAACAAAATCACCCAAAAAAAAAAAAGTAAGGCTATAACAAGGCATTTTTTTTGAAAATTTCCAAAAAAAAAAAATTGAGTTAGGACGATCATTAGACCCCAAAAACTACTGCAAATATAATGCACATACCTAAATGGGGCTCAGAAAACAGTAAGGCAGAAAAAATGACAAAAAACTAAAATCACTAAAAAAAAAAAAGTAAGGCTATAACAAGGCATTTTTTTTTGAAAATTTCAAAAAAAAAAAAATTGAGTTAGGACCATCATTAGACCTCAAAACGATTGCAAATATAATGCACATACCTAAATGGGGCTAAGAAAGCAGTAAGGCACAAAAAATGACAAAAAACTAAAGTCACCCAAAATGAAAAGTAAGGCTATAACAAGGCATTTTTTTTGAAATTTTCAAAAAAAAAAAAAAATTGAGTTAGGACCATCATTAGACCCCCAAAACTACTGCAAATATAATGCACATACCTAAATGGGGCTAAGAAAGCAGTAAGGCACAAAAAATGACAAAAAACTAAAATCACCCAAAATAAAAAGTAAGGCTATAACAAGGCATTTTTTTTGAAAATTTCAAAAAAAAAAAAAATTGAGTTAGGACCATAATTAGACCCCAAAAAACTATTGCAAATATAATGCACATACCTAATGGGGCTAAGAAAGCAGTAAGGCACAAAAAATGACAAAAAACTAAAGTCACCCAAAATGAAAAGTAAGGCTATAAGGCTATAAGTAAGGCATTTTTTTGGAAAATTTCAAAAAAAAAAAAAAAAATTGAGTTAGGACTGTCATTACACCCTAAAAACTACTGCAAATATAATGCACATACTTAAATGGGGCTAAGAAAGCAGTAAGGAACAAAAAATGACAAAAAAACTAAAATCACCCAAAATAAAAAGTAAGGCTATAACAAGGCATTTTTTTTGAAAATTTAAAAAAAAAAAAAAAATTGAGTTAGGACCATCAATAGACCCTAAAAACTACTGCAAATATAATGCACATACCTAAATGGGGCTCAGAAAACAGTAAGGCACAAAAAATGACAAAAAACTAAAATCACTAAAAAAAAAAAAGTAAGGCATTTTTTTTGAAAATTTAAAAAAAAAAAAAAAAATTGAGTTAGGACCATCATTAGACCCCAAGAACTACTGCAAATATAATGCACATACCTAAATGGGGCTAAGAAAGCAGTAAGGCACAAAAAATGACAAAAAACTAAAGTCACCCAAAATGAAAGGTAAGGCTATAACAAGGCATTTTTTTTGAAAATTTCAAAAAAAAAAAAAATTGAGTTAGGACCATCATTAGACCCCAAAAACTACTGCAAATATAATGCACATACCTAAATGGGGCTCAGAAAACAGTAAGGCACAAAAAATGACAAAAACCTAAAATCACCCAAAAAAAAAAAGTAAGGCTATAACAAGGCATTTTTTTTGAAAATTTCAAAAAAAAAAAAAATTGAGTTAGGACCATCATTAGACCCCAAAAACGATTGCAAATATAATGCACATACTTAAATGGGGCTAAGAAAGCAGTAAGGCACAAAAAATGACAAAAAACTAAAGTCACCCAAAATGAAAAGTAAGGCTATAACAAGGCATTTTTTTTGAAAATTTCAAAAAAAAAAAAAAAAAAATTGAGTTAGGACCGTCATTAGACCCTAAAAACTACTGCAAATATAATGCACATACTTAAATGGGGCTAAGAAAGCAGTAAGGAACAAAAAATGACAAAAAACTAAAATCACCCAAAATAAAAAGTAAGGCTATAACAAGGCATTTTTTTTTGAAAATTTCAAAAAAAAAAAAAAATTGAGTTAGGACCATCATTAGACCCCAAAAACTACTGCAAATATAATGCACATACCTAAATGGGGCTCAGAAAACAGTAAGGCACAAAAAATGACAAAAAACTAAAATCACTAAAAAAAAAAAAAGTAAGGCTATAACAAGGCATTTTTTTGAAAATTTAAAAAAAAAAAAAAATTGAGTCAGGACCATCAATAGACCCTATAAACTACTGCAAATATAATGCACATACTTAAATGGTGCTAAGGAAGCTGTAAGGCACAAAAATGACAAAAAATTAACATCACCCAAAATAAAAAGTAAGGCTATAACAAGGCATTTTTTTTTTGAAAATTAAAAAAAAAAAAAAAAAAATTGAGTTAGGACCATCAATAGACCCTAAAAACTACTGCAAATATAATGCACATACTTAAATGGGGCTAAGGAAGCTGTAAGGCACAAAAAATGACAAAAAACTAAAATCACTTAAAATAAAAAGTAAGGCTATAACAAGGCATTTTTTTTGAAAATTAAAAAAAAAAAAAAAAATTGAGTTAGGACCATCATTAGACCCTAAAATCTACTGCAATATAATGCACATACTTAAATGGGGCTAAGAAAGCAGTAAGGCACAAAAAATGACAAAAAACTAAAATCACCCAAAATAAAAAGTAAGTAATTTTTTTTGAAAATTTCAACAAAAAAAAAATTGAGTTAGGACCATAATTAGACCCCAAAAACTGTTGCAAATATAATGCACATACTTAAATGGGGCTAAGAAAGCAGTAAGGTACAAAAAATGACAAAAAACTAAACTCACCCAAAATAAAAAGTGAGGCTATAACAAGGCATTTTTTTTGAAAATTTAAAAAAAAAAAAAATTGAGTTAGGACCATCATTAGACCCCAAAACCTACTGCAAATATAATGCACATACCTAAATGGGGCTAAGAAAGCAGTAAGGCACAAAAAAATGACAAAAAACTAAAATCACCCAAAATAAAAAGTAAGGCATTTTTTTTGAAAATTTCAAAAAAAAAAAAAAAATTGAGTTAGGACCATAATTAGACCCCAAAAACTATTGCAAATATAATGCACATACTTAAATGGGGCAAAGAAAGCAGTAAGGTACAAAAAATGACAAAAAACTAAAATCACTTAAAATAAAAAGTAAGGCTATAACAAGGCATTTTTTTGAAAATTTCAAAAAAAAAAAAATTGAGTTAGGACCATAATTAGACCCCAAAAACTATTGCAAATATAATGCACATACCTAAATGGGGCTAAGAAAGCAGTAAGGAACAAAAAACTAAAATCACTAAAAAAAAAAAAAGTAAGGCTATAACAAGGCATTTTTTTTGAAAATTTCAAAAAAAAAAAAAATTGAGTCAGGACCGTCATTAGACCCTAAAAACTACTGCAAATATAATGCACATACTTAAATGGGGATAAGAAAGCAGTAAGGAACAAAAAATGACAAAAAACTAAAATCACCCAAAATAAAAAGTAAGGCTATATAACAAGGCATTTTTTTTTTTGAAAATTAAAAAAAAAAAAAAAAAAATTGAGTTAGGACCATCAATAGACCCTAAAAACTACTGCAAATATAATGCACATACTTAAATGGGGCTAAGGAAGCTGTAAGGCACAAAAAATGACAAAAAACTAACAACACCCAAAAAAAAAGTAAGGCTATAACAAGGCATTTTTTTTGAAAATTTCAAAAAAAAAAAAATTGAGTTAGGACCATCATTTGACCGTAAAAACTACTGCAAATATGATGCACATACTTAAACAGGGCTAAGAAATCAGTAAGGCACAAAAATGACAAAAAACTAAAATTTCCCAAAATCAAAAGTAAGGCTTTAGCAAGGCATGTTTTTTCAAAATTTTCAAAAAAAAAAAAAATTGAGTTAGGACCATCATTAGACCCTTAAAACTACTGCAAATATGATGCACGTACTTAAACGGGGCTAAAAAAGCAGTAAGGCACAAAAAAATGACAAAAAACTAAAATTTCCCAAAATCAAAAGTAAGGCTATAGCCAGGCATATTTTTTCAAAATTTTCAAAAAAAAAAAAAATTGAGTTAGTACCATCCTTCGACCCTAAAAACTACTGCAAATATGATGCACATAGTTAAACAGGGCTAAGAAAGCAGTAAGGCACAAAACATGACAAAAAACTAAAATTACCCACAATCAAAAGTAAGGCTATAGCAAGGCATATTAGTGCAAATATGATGAGCACACTTAAACTGGAATGAAATTGCATTAAAGCATGAAAAATGAGGAAAAAATGGAAAAACACCCCACATCAGAGGTAAGGCTATAGTAAGGCATAAAAATTAATTTTTTTTTTTTTTTTTTTTTTTACTGAGATAAGCCTGTCACAAGACCCTAAAAACTAGTGCAAATATGATGAGCACACTAAAACTGGAATGAAAATGCAGAAAAGCATGAAAAAGGAGAAAAAAGGGGGAAAAAAGACAAACACCCCACATCAGAGGCAAGACATAAAAATGTATTTCTTTTTTTTCTTTCATGAGATAAGGTTATCACAAGACCGTTAAAACTAGTGCTAAGGCTATAAATATCTGTTCTTTTTTTTTTTTCTAATTTTCCACAATTTTCTAATTTTTCATGCTTAACTGCATTTTCATTCCGGTTTAAGTGTGCTCATTATATTTGCACTAGGTTTTAGGGTCTTGTGATAGCCTTAACTCAGATTAAAAAAAACCCACATTTTAAAAAAGTTTATGCTTTACTATAGCCTTTTCTCTGATACGGGGTGTTTGACATTTTTCTCCTCATTTTCCACTTTTTTCAAATTTTTCATGCTTCACTGCATTTTTATCCCAGTTTAAGTGTGCTCATCATATTTGTACTAGTTTTAAGGGTCTCTTTTTTTTCCATTACTTTTTTTCTAACATTTTTAAATTTTTATGCCTTATTATAGCCGTACCTCTGCATTGGGGTGTTTGTCATTTTCTTTTCATTCTCCACAATTTTCTCAATTTTTATGCGTTACTGCATACAAATTGCAGTAAAGCCTTCCAGTTTTATTGTGCTCAACATCTTTGCATCTTTTTTATGGTCTTGTGATAGCTTTACCTCAGAATTTTTTCCCATTGTTTTTAATTTTTTATTCCTTAGCCTTCCCTCTGATTTGGGGTGTTTGTCATTTTTTTTTTCACATTTTTGATGCCTTATTGCATTTTAATCCCAGTTTAAGTGTGCTCAACATATTTGCACTAGTTTTTAGGGTCCTACGATAACCTAATATTAGAAAAAAAAATCCAAAGTTTTAATATTTTTATGCCTTACCTCTGATTTGGGGTCTTTGTCATTTATTTTCTCATTTTCCACTTTTTCTCATTGTTCATGCTTTACTGCATTTTCATCCCATACTGTGCTCATCATATCTGCACTAGTTTTAATGGTGTTGTGAAAGCCTCATCTCAGAAAAAAAAAACCCAAAGTTTTAAATTTTTGATGCCTTACCTCTGATTTGGGGTGTTTGTCATTCCATCTTTTCTCATTTGTAATGCTTCATTATATTTTCAACCCAGTTTAAGTGTTTTCAACATATTTACACTAGTTTTTAGGGTCCTATGATAGCTTTATTTCAGAAAAAGAAAAGTTTTTAACATTTTTTGCCTTACCATCCTTACCTCTGATTTGGGGTGTTGGTCATTTTCTTTCTCTCATTCTCTTTTTTTCCCCTCATTTTTCATGCCTAACTGCATTTTAATCACAGTTTAAGTGTTGTCTTCACATTTGCACTAGTTTTTAGGGTCCTGTGATAGCTTTGTCTCAAAATTTTTCAAATTTTATGCATCACTATGGCCTTACCTCTGATTTGGGGTGGTTGTCATTTTTTTTTTTTCTTCTCATTTTCCACTGCATTCTAATTTTTCATGCCTTACTGCTTTTTCATTCCAGTTTAAGTGTGCTAATCATAAAAAAATTCATCCTTACCTCTGATTTAGCATGCTTGTCATCCCCTCCACCCCCCTCATTTTTTTTAATTTTTCATGCCTTACTGCATTTTCATCCCAGTTTAAGAGTAGAGTTTAAAACAATACGAGCAGTGTGACTTGGTGGATTGGGAATCTGGTTCCCAATGAGTACAAAACAAATAAAAGGACCTAAAAATATAGCAATACTGCAACACATATGGGATCGATCAGGGTTTCTCAAATGGGGGTATGAGTATTCCTAGGGGTAGATGATGTCAGTACAGGGGGTATTTAAGATAGTGGAATATTAACAAATGAAGAAAAAAAATTAAAAAGGGGTTTTATGTATATTTTTAGTTAAACTAATAATAGAAATGATCTTGATTAAAATATGAACTGAAAATACAAAGGTCAGTCTTTGTCCCCCTCAGGCAGGAAATAACCGATATGATCAAAACTATAGACATAAAGCTATTCAGGAGACACAAAATTCTGTTTCATTCCATTTATTTACAAAATGAGATTCTTTATAATGTGTGTTGTGTTATCACTCATTTATTCCATCATTATGCTCTATAGCAGGGGTCACCAACATGGTTCCCACGGGCACCAGAATAGAATAGAATGTTTTGTCATCATACACAATGTACAACACAATTAAAGGACAACTCTGGTGGTGTAAGAGTACAGGTATAAAGAAAAAAGGAGTATTTAATGAAATAAAGACAATAAACTAGTAAAAATATGAAATAAAAATAATCAAATATAATCAAATAAATAAGATGTATAATAGGAGAGCATTATAGCAGCAATGGGAATAAATATATGTATTGCACGTTGAAGAGTGACTGAAACAATAGAAAAGGATGTGATTACTGTGTGTTCAGTACCCTGATTGCACTGCACACCAACATTTAAAATAGATAAAACACCATTCAACATTTAAACATGATCCTACTACACCAAACTGCATATATTGTAGTAAGGAGGCATATAACTTGTGTGCGGGTGGATCCACAACCTCCTCAGCAGTAACGGCTATAACGCAAACAAACTTGCAATACATCTTAACGACATTAGCCTGCCAGTCAAGGATACATGAGGTGTGTTTGTCACATACATACTGTATATACTACTACTGAATTGTACTTTATTACATGAAATAGCATTTTGGTGTTCAGCTTTATGTGCACAGTGTGCAGCAGGGGTGATAGAAAGAAGGTAAATAATAGTAAACGAGCATTGAACTACAATCTAATGCTATATAAACAGTTGCAAAAACAAAGTCAGCTCGCCAACATACCTCTGACCAAGTGGTCGCTATTGACACGGAGATCAGCAGACTCTGCGCCTCTCGACCAGAGACGTTTTTACATTTCTCACTGTTACGACCCCCTCTAGGATGTGAGGTCAAGGCTTGAGGGGCCGCAACATAAACAAGACGCCACACAGAAATCAAAGGTTTATCAAAAGTATTTATTAACAAAATCCTAAAAGTATCAACAGAACAAACTAAAAGGGACTGGAGACCCTGGCCAAACTGAACAAAAGTAGGGAGGACACTGAGCCAACAATATACAGGGCCGTCGTCCCAGCGTCCACCTTCTAAACTACAAAAATATACAAAGGACTAAAACTACTTAAAGACAACAACAGGACTACCAAAAATCTCCAGTCCAAACTAAAACAACAACTTACGAAGATGTCCAGTGGGGTGCAGAAGAACTCTCCCCACATGTCTGCTGCTGGTCAGTTGTTGTGCTTCTCTCCTTCTGGTCCTCTCAGCCCTTTATAAGCTCCTCCTCCCTCTCCTACCTGATTGCTGATGTGAGTCAGGTGTGTCAGGAGAGAGGAAGAAGGGCAGGCTGAGAGGCCATGAGGCACCAGCCGTAACACTCACCTTTGTCAATGACAGTCTTTGGTACTCTATGAAATCTCTTTTCCTTTTCTCGGGTTAGAACGATTGGAGCAGTCTTAAACTCCACAAAACATGAGCATTTTCATTATTTCAGATGGCAGATTCTCAAGCTTCACTCCCTGCCCTCCATCTGAATTTTTTGCTCTCGCTTTGTCGCGATGCAGCAGTGTGAGTGACGTCACGTGAATCAACAGAACAGGCCACAGACATATGCATATATACATATTACTATAAAGCAGCTGACGCCAAGACTTGTGCAGGGATCGTCAACAAAGTACAACCACCGATACAATAAATATTGAATATTGAATATATCTGTGATCATGCATAGCAACGTTACCAAATTGACTGATGTTGATGGTCTTTATTTGGTCGAACTACAACTCTTATTTAGCTAAAATACCTTTTGTATATTTTTGATTATATGTATATTATATTGATTTATTTTTTTTTATTTTTTTTAAAAACATTTTCAATAACTTTTTTTAAAAATACATTTACAAAATAAAATAATCAAAGTGTTTTTCCTCTCATTTTGTAAACGTGTTTTTGAAAAAGTTATTGAAAACTAAATTAACAAAAAATAATCAATATAATATGCATATATAGAGTTGTAGTATGACCAAATAACTGTCTTTATTTGGGAACGTTGCTATGCATGATCAGAGAGATATTGAATATTCAATATTTATTGTGTCGGTGGTTGCACTTTGTTGACGGTCCCTGCGCAATGTCTCTGCGTCAGCTGCTCATAGTAAACAATGGGATATTTCCTGCTGAAATGACCAATAATTGTATTGAAGATCAGCTCGTGGCAGCTTGTAGTTCATTGTCTATTTCATAACGGTTAGAACGAGACATTTTGGGTCTTTCTAACTTTACTGAAGTCCTGATGTGGTGATCTATGTGCTACTGCTCCTCTGACATTGTTACACTGAATTATGTTTCCTACAATGATTTATCATACAACACTATTATTTCGTTATCTCGAGAAAATGAAGTCGTTTTCACGGGAAAACGGAGGAAAAAAATGTATGGAAGCACATGGCCCTATAGGGCTTGCGTAAAAAATAAAAAAGTTTTGCATGTTGAAACGAAAACTTTTCTTTCCTTTTTAAGTTCTGATCTTGACCAAGCAGCTGATTCCTGCTCAAAGTCAGACCAGTAGTCGTTCCGCTTTAAGATGCCCTCCCCAGATCCGACCAGTAGCCCAATCCCCCTCTTTTCTCCGTCACCTGATTCATGTGCTGCCATTTTACGCACAACTTTGACACAGAATCCAGAGGAAGGGGGGCAGAGGTTGAAATTGCCCCACTGACAACCTCAGCAGAGGAAAACCAGCGTTTCGTTCTCAGAATATAGGACGTCAGTGGGATAGAGGAACAATCAAAGGCTGGTGTGTGTCCGTGTGTGTGTGTGTGTGTGCGTGTGTGTGTGTGTGTGTGGAGCTGTTGGGGATCGGAGAGGAGCGGCTCAGTGCGTAATTTGTGAGGGGGAAACCGGCTGAGGAAGAGGAGGAGGGACGGTGGCGCTGCTTTTGCTTTTTTTTTCTTTGAGTCCTGCTCGTAAATGATGCCGTGGAGACCATGAACTGAACGCTCTGTGGTTTATTTCGGATCCACGCCGGGATTCCCGAGCTCTCCTTACAGGGACATCATCCCAGATCTGTCCGTACATGATGATGATGATGATGAAGAAAAAAAGCGGAATTTGACGCAGGCCGCTCCGATCGCTCTTTAGGACAAAAAAACATCATATGTAAATGCGCCTCCGGATCTGCTGACACTCCTGCCGTGCATGAATCCCGACAGCGGATCCTGGTCCGTGTTCTACGCCGTCCTCCTGCACCTCACAGAGGGCACTACCCTCCTCCCTGCCTCTAAAGACATTTTGATCTCCCTCCTCCTCCTCCTCCTCCTCCTCCTCCTCTTCCTCCACCCCTACCAGGACATCTCTCCGCTGGAATCCTCCTCGGTAACATGTCGGGCCAGTCTTTGACGGACCGGATCGCCGCCGCGCAGCACAGCATGACCGGTTCTGCCATCAGCAAAGCCGTCTGCAAGGCCACGACGCACGAAGTCAGCGGACCCAAGAAGAAGCACCTTGACTGTAGGTTGAGCATCCCCTCATCATCACTGCATGCATGCATCCTCCTCCTCTTCCTCCTCTGTGACAAAGGGCAGTCTGTACATAAACAGGATCCTTTATTGTGTCCTTGTTTCTGCTGCATGTGTGTGTGTGTGTGTGTGCTTTAAATGTAATAATTACTGCTCCATTCTCCTGGATCACAATGTGATTCACGCTGCAGAGCACAAGGCGGCCAACAGCAGCCACTATCTGTCCATGTCATTCAAGGGAAATAGGCCACTTCAGCGTAGGCTAATCATATTGCAACCAGCTGCTTTACAGTGTAAAGGCCTATTCATTATTAACGCCTGTATCACCATCAGCAGCAGCAGTAGCATCGTTCTCTAACATCATCATCCTCATTCCTATAATCTAACTTCCCTGTCCTCTGATGCATCATCACTGTCACACCTGAGGTGATGGAGATAGTGATCAGAGTAGTGAGACGTCACACCAGTGTCACTATTTTCTGTTTCTGCTTCATGGTAAAGCTGATGTGTAAGTTTTTGGATTAGAGGGCTGCAGTCCTGCAGGTTTTGGATGTATTTCGTGCTTTAATACATCTGGTTGCAAGGTGAGGCTCGTGTACAGGCAGAGGCTGGATGATGATGATGATGGTGATGATGATGATGATGACATCCTCATCAGATTCAGGCCAATTGGAGCAGAAATATGTCAAAAACCTGCAGGACATGGTAAGGTTGTTGTGGTAAGGTCACTGTGACAGAGAAAAGGCCTAAAGTCCACCAATGGAATCAATGCATACAGATAAGCATCGATTCACAGGTAAGGTCAACTCAGGGTTATCAGTTTCACTGTTATTGAGGTTTTTGATGAAAAACTACAATATCAAATCCCCATAGGACGCAAATATAACCTCACTGATCCAAATTGGTAATTTATCTATCCAACTTAAGATATTGGATCAGAGATCAGTCTCAATCCAAGTAATCCAACATACTGTGCTTGTTTTTGAAACGTTTAACATATCATATTTGAAGAGGGTTTTCTAAATACTTTTGATGGCTATCAATGAGTGAAAGCTGATTAAAACCTAACCTCGTCCCCAAATTATTTTAAGTTTTTCATTACTTCAATTTTACTTTTACAAATGTCAACTATTTTTTGAAGAAAATACCAAATTTTAGGCCTTTTTTGTAAAAACTTTTGTAGCATTCCTCCTACACAAATTCCTACAGTCAATAAAGTACTTTTTCATCTCCTCATTTAGCTAATTACACATGTGTGTAGTCCGGATCCATCACTAAGGCTCACGCCGGGAGGAAGGAGCATTCTGCAGTGATTATTAGCTTGTTGTTAGGTTAGCCGGCTTTTCTGCTTCAGTATAATTACTCGACAGGATCGATAGAAAGCATGGCCAATCAATGGTGCTGCCAGTCAGACTCACAGGCAAAGCGGCCCAGACAGACAGACAGGGAGGGAGGCAGACGGGCAAATAGGAAGATCAAGAGGAAATGTTGATAAATCAGTCTGAGAGAAACCACAAGGCAAGACGCCAAACAGCCTGAGAGTCAATCATCCCGTTTACGCTCCCCAGCCAGCAGTGAGCCCATAGGTTTGGCAGAGGATTAGTCAGCCATGTCCGCAGCAGAGGTTACTCTGGGAATTCTTGGTTTCAAGATCGACGACGGAGTGCTTCAACATCCATTTTCTTGTGTCCGTTAATTCCATTCCAAAGAGCCAATCTCAGGCGTTACATGGCGAGATTATTATGAACTCACTCCTATTTTAGGGTCACCAATAATGTTAACTTATCCCAACATCACTCAGCTCATTAATCTCAAAATAACTAACCTACTGATCTTATCCCAAACCATGTGAACCCATACCATTGAAGTCTTATGGCTATAGGCTTATCTTCCCTTCCCTTAGTTTAACTAAGTCCAGTTTAAGATTTTTACCTTTACCCACCCCACCAATAACACTTTAGACTAGCATCATTTACTGTATTTACTGTAAGTTAATTCGAGCTATAAGTCACAATGTTGAATAGGATGCCTCATTTCTAAAGAGATGTAATACAAGGTGAAGAAGGTGCCTATCATCAATAGAATCAGTGGCTTAAGTTCCAGTTTCATTCTATTCTGGTGAGTTTCTACAAATACCTGCACCTTCTCACTGCTCCATGTCTGCATATCCGTCCATTTACATTCAAGCTGCTGCTAGCCTGCTACGCTAACTGTACCTTTACCGAGAATAAATCACAGTCTGCATTTTTGTCTCGCCCCAAAGTACAATCAGAAAAAGAACAAACTGAATGTGGAGGTTTGGATACATCATACAAGTTAGCGAATCATTTTTAGAAATCTAATGTTAACATGCTTTTTTAAAGTCATTCTCTTTTCAAAGTTATTTAACAAGTGACACTTTTACACACTATAGTCGGTGTTGACAAATCCACAGAAAGGTCGCTCTCATTTATAAGTCGCTTTCTTGATTTTAAGTGAAAAAAGGAAAAGATACCTATGCTCAAAAAAATGCTTACCTTAAGACAACCGTTTATTTTAATTTAACTCTATACAACCCAACCCTTTTTAATTTAACTTAACCTATTTAAGTCTGATTGTCTGCTTAATTTTTCCTACAATAGATTAAAACCCAACATGGGTCAATGTGTCTATTTAATATAAACCTAAACTCTTCAAAGCCAAACATTGCTCAACTTCTTTTTAATTTTCTTCTTACATTAGAAGAAGACCCAAACTAGCACAAGGAGACCTTTTAAACCTCCCAAAGATTGGCAACAAAAAAAAACATCAGGTGCATTGATCCTTCCAACAATGACGTCTCAAAACGTTCATAAGCAAATACAGTAAGTATTTACTGCTGCTGTGATTTGAACCTAATTTAATGTTCATTGTTACGAGCTGTGGGTTCATTATTTACTTTCACTGTTGTAGCTTTGATATTTAGAATTTGAATGGTGCAGATGGAAACCACAGGACTTCTCCTGCTAACAAAGTGTAATCACACATTCATTCTTTAACGAAAATCAAGCCAATGGAAGATTCCCAATGATGTGTTGCTTTAGGGGTTAAACACAATTCAACTAAGTGCGTTAAGTGATTGCTGTGACTATGAGAGTGATTATTGTGCTCACAGCAGTAGCCTTTGGTTTACAACAGCCTTGTACTATTAAATGTTAGGAGGTCGCCCACCATGAACACTCACTGTGAGCCTGAGTTTTAGAAAGTAGGAAATGTCACCAAACCGAGGGCGTGAGCAGACTTTCTGAAAATAGCAACATTACGTGACAGAATATCTCTGTATCATGTAAAATAATCTGTACAAATACTGACATGTCAACTTTAGTTCCTTACATAAATATTTCATTTGATGAGAATTATCCAGTTTTTCTAATCATTTGTTAAAAAAAAACTAAAAAAAACGCAATAAGAAACGTAACCACCCATGTATACAGATATACACAAGTTTTCACAGTAAAATATATACTTCTGTTAGATATCACTTTCTTCCAATCCACGAACGCAAATACATTGGTGACTAAGGTACCTGACATTTACTGTGTGTGTGTGTCATTGGCATCTTTAAGTTCAGGAAAGGACAGAGAAAGTAAGTGTGGGCAACAGCAGGAGCTCTGTGGGTCTGAGTTACCAGGGGAAATGATAAAAGATGAATTTTTCTGTCAACTTGGAAGGATCCTGAATGTCTAGGACCACAGCCGTTTCTGGCTGTATGCAGAGCATACTTTACCAGTAGTTACCAAACTGTGAGGCAGTTTTTTACTTTACATTTAAATAATTTTATTATTACTGTTCTAAAAGATGTGGTTGCACATTTTGTTTTTACTTTTACTTATTTTGCTGAATTTTTTGTGTTTGCATGCGCTACCAAAATAATCAATGAATAACTAATATGCACTGAAGCAAATGTTGTGAAGGGCTCAGCATCTTTTTACATTATTGATCAGTTGTTACATTTCGGGTGTTGTTAAAAATCTTTTAATAAGAAATTGGGTGTTGTTACATATCGGGCTTTAACAGGGCTATAAGAGACAGCACTGCACATCAAAAATATTAAAAAATGAGCCATCAAAAAGCGCCACTCTGGACTCAAAATCTTTTACTGTTTTTGAAATAGAGGATGGTCATAAGGAGACTGTTGATGATGAAATAGTAATTGTTGTAAGTGCTTTCAAAGCTGTCTTTACATTTGGTTTTCAGATATTTGTATGTTTAGTTTTCAGTCGTTTCATGAGAAAGCTTCATATTTTGTGAGGTTTTAAAGCTGCTATCAGTAGTTTCTGAGAAACATCTCGACGTCCTGCCCTAAACAGCTCCACTTCCTCCCACTGCCTCTGCCAATCTACCAGAAGCCGCGCCTCTACTTTTCTACACGCGCATCGCTAAACATAACAAGGTTGCATTGATATAGGTCTATGGGTCAGGTCAGAGCCAAAATCATAATTACCTGTTTGCTGTTGTGACATGCGGCCTTGTTTCAATGCGCAGTTCCACATTCACTTTGATTGACAGACTCAAAAACAGGAAGTTGAAGCCTATTGGCTGGGCGTACTTGGCGATCGTTTCAATTTGTATAGGGGTCTATAGGACGAAGGAGGAACTTATTTACATTAAGGTATATGAATGTCCACCGGCAGTAGACCATAGTAAAAGACTAGTTAGGTATTTTTTTGCATTTCAAAAGAATCATACATGAACATAGATTTCTGAGAAGCTCCGTATATCAGCTTTAAGGAACAGATGGGTTTCTTTTCATTTCTAGTTTCAGTAAATCAAAGCAAAACCTTTTGTCACTCACGCATCTCTCCATTGTTTTCCTTCTGTGAGGTCACAGGTGTGCTGTAGAAGCTAAATATATTTAAACAACGAGTACCAGGCCAAAAAAGGTTATGTGCAGGCCTGCAAATTAGCCACTAGGGGGGACCAAGTATGAGTCAGAAGCTGTGACTATGATTTATCACTTACCTTGCTTGTGGTTCAATTTAAGAAGTTTCATTTTAATGAGAAGTTGTAATGATCGTTGCCAGTTTAGCAAGTAAACTGTAATGTAGCAGCTCGTGGAGAATTGAATGGATTAGTAATGTCTCCATGTATACACAAACTGAGGGCCTCCCAAACAGCATCTTGCATAGGGCCCCCATGAAGCTGGAAACGCCTCTGTGTAGGATGCATTCAGACATTGCTTTAGGTTTGAAAGCTGTGTCTCAAATACTAAAGGATTGCCCCCCTGTTGATAACGTCCGCAGTTTGATTGTAGACTCTGAATGTCCTCTGACTAACCTAACACCCTCCAAGGAAAGCAGTGGTAGGTGGGTGTAGTTTGGTTGTGTAAAGTGCTTTAAGACTATAACATAACCACCTGGATGGGACTCTTAATGCAGAGCATTACACACCACAGCATTATAAAGATGTTAAGAATGTGCCATAAAAGAAGAGTACTGGTACATACAAAATAATATGAGTTTACTTTTTGAGTCTCCTAGGGGAAAAAAAAGGTCCTTGAAAGCAACAATCTCTTAGTTTGTGTTTAGAGATAATGGACGCAGATATGAAAGCCCTCCGCAGAAAAGACATCAGCAAATGGAATAAAATCTATGTGTATTATTGGAAATAAAAATAAAACGTAGGGTTGTGTGTCCCTTGGTTTAAAAAAGAAAAAGAAAAGGAAATTTCAATAAAAAAAAAAAACAAGTATTTCTAAGAAACAGGACAGAATACACAGTTCTATCTGTCTTGTCCTAACTCTGGTTTACGTTCATTTATCCGCGCTGAAATTTAAGCTTTGATTAATACCTGAAACATTTCTGTTACACACAACTTGATATCAATCCATCTTTTGCAGGTAGAGACTTTATGAAAAGACAAATTGCAGTGTCATTTCTGCAAATGCAACACAAGATAAATCGAAAGCAGTGTCAGAACAAAAACGCTCTTTCACTTTTCGTGTGACCTTGTCGCATTGTTGAGCTAGCGGTGTCAGACGTTGGATCTTTGAACTATAACAAAGGAATGAGATCCTGGCATAGTACGCAGAAAAGATTTGATATGCATGTTCTCCATATCGGTTCCTCATCGTGTCGTCAGGCTGTGGATGCTTCCTATAATGTGGAAAATTGTGTAAAGACACAATATAACGTCTCCTGCAGCGACAACAAAGCTTTGCCTCGGGGATGTAAATGCACTTGCACATTTACACACTTTGTGTTATTGTCACTTCCTTATGTTGCACGCTCGATTTTATTCCTTTGAATCTAAATCCATGTTGGTATAGAATGAAGGTTTTATTGCATTTTGTGGCTCGTCTCTTTATGAACACAATTGCCTTCAGTCGTCCCTCGCTGAATCTTATCCTCGACTGCTTCACCACACAGATTTTCATTGTGGCTTCCATCTACATTATTCGCCATCCAGAGTGCAGTTTATCAATAATCCCAGTTGGTAATTACTAGTTCATCACAGCCCTCAGGGGATCTGCTCTGTCGCACAGCAGCCACGGAATCCGAGGGGATGTATTATTGCTCCGACATGCATAAAGGTGGACATCCTATTCATCTTTGACATACACCAAACAGCCAGAGTATTATGACCACATGACAAATGCTGCATGTGTAGGTCACCCTCACGGTCCACTGGACCTTTGAAAGTGTGCTGTGGTATCTGACACAAGTCATTAGAAGCTAATCATTGAAGTGATAAACGTAGTGAGTGATTTGTCCTGCAGTTATAACTGATGTTTGAATGATTGGTTTCTTAACTCAAGGATTCTCAAACATTGGGCTGTGGACTGATACTGGGCTGCAAAGGAAGAACTGTATTTATTTATTTTTGCACAATTACGGAGTAATAAACATTATCACATAAAAGATGGATAAACAGTGCAGAAAAAGGCAGAAAGCTCGAAAAATAAAGTCAAAACAGGAACACACAATGGCAGATTCACTAAAGGTTTAGTGTTATTAAAACGTGTGCAAATGTCACTCCACACGCTAATAAGGAATTCAAAGCCCAGGGAATCAGGAGTGCGCCCTCAATCCATTTAACGCATTTCCCCCTAATGAATATGTATAGTAGGCGGATCTCCCAGGGGGAGCAAAAATATGAGAGGAGAAAATGCAAATACATTTATACAGGGGGAGCAGAAAATGGTACAACTGAAAAGCAGGTGCAAACACACACGCAGAGATCATCGCTGCAGTAAATGTAGACAGAAAACACAGCAGAGATGAAAAAAGGTTCCAGTTGTGTGTGTGTGTGTGTGTGTGTGAGAGACAGAGGGAGAGAGAGAGAGAGAGAGAGAAAAAAGCTGGACGTGTGTCTGTCTCTCCTCTGCAGGTCACTGTCTCACACACGCGCACGCGATCAGCCGCACGCATGCACCCATCCGTCACATCCACGTACATTTCTCCACTGCGGGATGAATACAGAACATCTATCTATCTGCTGTAATTCATCCATTTTTTATTCGTTTCCTCTACTAACACCTACAATTTTACTGTTTCAAATTTTTATTTTCGCTTTCTCGCACTCATGTTTACCCTCCATGTTCAACACGTACAAAATGCTCATTTAAATAAAGGTGGTCTGCACCAGTTTTGCATGTGCACTAATCATTGCTGCAATCTTAGTGAATTCCACGCAGCAGGTGAGGAAACTGCATCATTAAAAAATTTATGGAATCAACTGAATTACCACCCTTTATTTCAGATCTTAGTGAATCCGCCCCTCAGAGCGCAAACCTCCCCCAAGTGCCAAAAATCCTCTTTGTCAGATACTGGCAGTTACCTGGATCAGTGATTCTGATCATGGTACCATGATCATTTACACTTTAAAGGCCTTGCAAGAAATCTCCATTAATAATGATAAAGTAGGTCCAAATGTATGGGTAGCGCCTTTTTTTTCCTCCAAAAATTGCAATGAAATGCGCAATTTGTATCCAATCCGGATTAAACTCAATGGGGTAATAGAGGAACCAACCTGACATTACTAATTCAAACTTCACAAACATCAGTCAATAATAAACCAAGATGTGAATTTTAAAATTTTCACCAATGATGATTTTGTCAAAATCCGTTTCGTACTTTTGACGTTATCCTGCTAGCAGAAAAACAAACAAACAAAAAATGCAGGTGAAAATATGACCTCCTTGGCAGAGGTAATTTTTTTATGTCATTTATTTCTGGGTGTTTTATTTAGGCAAGACAAAAAATTACAAAATTATTTGTATAGCGCATTTCATACACAAAACAATTCAATGTGCTTTACATGATTACAAAGAGTAACAGAAAACATTTAACAGTTTAAAAATCAATAATTACATTAAAATCACCAGCTAAAACATAAAAATCAGCAGTAAAAACATTAAATCAACAATAATATGATTAAAAATCTCCCTTTCAGTCATACACAGTAGAGAAAAAAAAAAGTGCCTTTTTATTCAAAAAAATTCACACTTCAGTTTTAATGCACTCACACACAATAGTAGTGAGTGCTTCTTAAATAAATCTTTAACACACAGACAACATTGCCTGAAGTTTAGAATGTGGCCATGTTTATCCTACAGAAAGACTCTTTGTTACAGCCAGTGTTGCTCCGCCTCCTCCTGTTTGTGTGGTTTGAAAACAGCATTAAAATAAAGTCAAACTGAGCACAGTTGAAACTTCGGCTGCAGCAAACCACTGCTGTTACAGGTGCAATAAATAAATATTTAGTATGATTCCAGCTTGGTTTCTGCATTTCAGGGGGTGCAGAAAAACATCAGGGAGAGTTCCAATAAACTCTGGTAACCTTTGATCCAGTGGAAGGAAACAGAGAAAAGTTAAAGGGCTTAAAGTTTTTTCTTGTTCAGAGTTCCCAACTTTTTTAGACCCTGGGCTTTTTGTCGTACCTTGAGATCCCCCTTATTAATATTCCCAGACATGTCATCAAAACGTTGTTTGACTGTTTGACAGTAGAACTGATTTTACTGTACTTTAGTTTTGAGGATTTGAGACTTTTTAGGGAAATTTTGAATAAATGTGTTGCTTTTTTTGTCGAAAAGTAAAAACCTTAAAAACTTAATCTGATCTGAAATGTGTCTAGTTTGCTTACGTTCCATTTTAGGTGTTTAAGTGGTGTGAATCCCAGTGACCCTGGAAAAAAAATGAGCAAGCGGGTCAGAAAATGAATGGATGGATAGTGGTTTGGGTCCGAGTTGAAAGAAAGGAATATTATATATATATATATATATATATATATATATATATATATATATATATATATATATATATATATATATATATATATATATAAAGAAAAGGTCTGATACTGTTTGCAAAGATTTGCTGTGGTGACCTTGATAAAACACAAAGGGATTAAATAAATACTTATTTATCTTACCAATCAATTTTGCTAGTTGTACATAGGTTATTAGTTTGACTTTAAAGTTATTTTTGCACACGTCAGATGTCCCAAATGTTCTTTGTTTTTTGAAAAGGAGATTAAAATGTATCAATCAATTATAATATTTGATGAAAGCTGTTAACAAATTATCCTAGATTCAACTTCCTGGTGGTGCTAACTGTAAACAAGAGGAAACTTGTTACACAGCTTCTTTGTAACGCCATGAGTATCCTGAATACTGTAACTTTAAGTATGACCTGCTCCAACACACCTGAATCTAATAATGCAGCTCTACAGAAAGTCTGATAACAAGCTAATATTTACAATCAGATATTGTGGATCAGGGATGCATTTAAAACATGTAGGACAGGCGCTCTCCGGCAGAGTTGAAGTCAGTTATAATTGTAATTATAGTGTAATTGAGTTCAGATAATAGACTTTGTTGTAATTGCAATTGCCATAGAAATTCTACAGAAATTGTCAATTGTAATTTTATGCAAAACTGGGGGAACCATGTAACAGTTTTACACAATGTAGTTAACAATGATTAAAATGTGTTTCATATCAAGCTTTCCCACATTTGACCATTTTAGAAAATATTAAAACCTATATTTTCATTGATTAGGAACCCTAACAAGTTAATCAATAGATAGGAAAGAAATGAGATGGATAGACATTAGCATTATCATAAGAGATGCTAACAGAAAGCTAACACAAGAGGAATGTTACCTTTTATTAGGTTATTAATTTTAGGCTCAGCAATTGTTATTAATTGTAATTGAACTTCAATAATTGAGAACATAATCGTAATGTATTTTCTGAGAAGAAAAATCATTGTAGTTCAATTGTAATTGGAAAAAATGCTGGTCACTGAAATCATACTTTAATTGCACTTGAGCATGGGTAATTGAAATTGTAATTGTAACTGAAAAATGTAAGTGACTCCAACCCTGCTATCCAGGACTGGACTTGGGCACCTGTGTTGTAAAACATGGTGGAGGTTCCATCATGCTGTGGGGCTGCATTACTGAACATTTTACATTAACTAGGTAGTGAGGATTTTTAGAAATAATGTGAATCCAAGTTAGGATTCAGAAATGTTTATTAGCAAAGTTTGAATGTTATCGTTCTGCAATTCATCAAAGTTTAGCTGCATTAGGATAAACAGAGTTTCTAAAGTGAAACTCATCACCTTAAAGTTGTTGCAGGGCTGCTCATGGTGTAGTAGGAGTTGGATTCCTGGGCAGGGAACCTTCATGGGACCTTTCTACTTGGGGGATTTTGCATTTTCTCCCTATGCCAGTGTGGATTTTCTTCAGGCTTCATCCCACAGTGAAGTAACATCCATGTTAGGTTTATTGTATGTTTTCTGAAATGATCTACTGTATATTCCTGCACAGGAACAAGTGCAGACTTTGCAGTACAGAATGCACTCAGTGTAAGAAAAGCACATAAGACCAAACATAAAAGTGATCCTTAAGTAGATGTCATTAAACCTCTGAGATTAAACAGATGCCGTGCATACTTCACATTGTTCCCTTTATCTAAAGTCCTGACTAAATTCAGGCCAACGTTTGCACAGCCTGCCCCAGTCATGCATTTATTTTCTCTGCCTTTAGATTATTATTGTGCAGGAGAGAAAAGTGATTGTGCCCTGAGAATAAATGTGTTGTTGACACACTGTGTTTCCATTTGAATAATGCTTGTACTCTCCGGTTTCCATTTGTCAGACATTCTGAATCTGACATGCGGTAATTTTCCTTCTGAAATGGGTTTCACATTTTATATGAGTGGACAATTTACTCTGTGGATGCGACCGTCACGCGGTGAAAGGGGCCTTTTTCAGTTTGACTCCATCACCACTAACAAAGAGGGTTTGAGAGCAAACGCACAATTAATTTTGCACATCGACCTATTCCTCATTACGCTTCAATTCAGGTGAATGGGTGGAGAAAGAATTGAGCTAAACATGTTTTTTTTTTTCTTCTGTGCTAATTTTTTTTGGCACATGTAGGCAGTATTGGGGTCAATTACATTTATAATTGCGTAATTGATAATCAACTTAAATTATCGCATAATCGTAATCAAAATTGAAAACATCTGATGCTGTTATAGTCATTATTTAATTGTAAATGAATTCAGATATTTGACTATGTAATTGTAATTGGCATCGAAATTCTATCAAAACTGCTATTTAAAAATACTGGGGAACCATGTTACAGCTCTATGGCTTACACATATGTAGCTAACAATTATTAAAATATGCTTAATATCAAGTTTTCTTTTTTTTTTTTTTTTATAAGAACAGAAAAAAGGCTCAGGCACCCACACCAAAGACATTAATACCAATATTCTTATAAAATAACAAATTGGATGATCAATAATATTTTTTTAATTGTATTTTACAGGTGATTTAAGACAAAAACTGACAGGTTATCATAAGAGATGCTAACAGAAAGCTAACACAACAAGAAGGTTAAGGTTTATGGGGTTATTTGTTAAAGGCTCAGTAACTGTACTTAATTGTAATTTAACTTTAGTAATCGAGAACGTAATTATAATTGACTTTCAGTGGAAAAATCACAATTGTAATTGGAAAAAAATGCCAGTCAACGTAAGTCACAATTTAGTTGTAATTGAACATGAAAAATTGAAGACCTAATTGTAATTGACTCCAACTCTGCATGTAGGTAACACTGTGACAGAAAATGCACTAGATTTGGCATTTCAGTTTGGACAATGACAGGCATTACGCCAGTGTTTGTTGTAACCTTTTACTTTGCGATCATGAGGTCAGAAGGTGATCATCTCTGTCTGCCGTGATTTACGCTGCGTGTATAAATTGTTCTCATGCAGACTGTTTGTGTCCTTCCAGATCTGATCCACTGCACCAATGAGCTGAACGTCAGCATCCCTCACCTGGCAGACACGCTGCTGGAGCGCACGGCCAGCAACAGCTGGATTGTGGTTTTTAAAGCTCTCATCACCACACATCACCTCATGATGTATGGCAACGAGGTGAGCACAGAGGTCAAACTAATTAAAAAGATGCTGTTTGGGCTCAGAATTGGAATTCAATTCTTGTTTTGAGCCAGTGACTTGTTTGTAAACTATTGACTTTTGTTAAAGTGTTATTTAAACTACGTTCACGTGTCTTGTTCTCTCAAATTTAGAATTGAAGTCCAGATTGAGTTCTATAATATTTACCATCTTTGAGCAGTTATTTAAAGGTGACAAGTAACAAATTACAAATACTTTGTTACTGTACTGTAGTTTTTTCTGGTATCTGTACTTTACTCAATCATTTATTTATTTTTTTGCCACTTTTTACTTTTATTTTTCACTTTTTTAAACAAATATCAGTAATTTCTACTCCTTACATTTTTAAAATGAGATTGTTACTTTTAAGACATTCAAAGATGACGTCACGACATTAAAAGAAGCAAACCAACAACCACGAAGGTTTAACCCTAACCCTAACTCAAGAGTTTTCTTGAGCATTTGCAAATTTTTTCCTTGACACATTTAATTTACAAATTTAATTTATTATAAGTATTAAATTATCCAGGTGTTTATAAAGGGTAACACATTTAACTTGTTTCCATGTACCGGTATTCTACAAGTTTAAAAAAAAAGAAGAGAAAAAGATATGGAATTTGCTGGTTTAAAAACCCTGTCTTATTATCGAAGGGACATTGGTTTTACTTTTTTACTTAAGTACATTTAGAGAGGAACTTCAGTACTTTTACTTTTATCAGAGTAATTTTTTTTTTAAGTATCTATACTTTTACTTGAGTACTGAAGACTAGCACTTTTGTGACCTCTGTTTTCTTTACACCTTTTATTCTGCTAGTGTTACTTGGCTTTCGTCATGAGAACAAAAACATTAAACCCTGAATTTTAAGGTAACATACTGTATCATGTATTTACGAGCTTTGAATTATTTTCCCAGAAATTGTGTTTTTTTTTTCCTTTTCCATCACTGTCTGATGTGGTAAAACATTTTTTTGACAAAACTACAAACTGAAACCAATTTTACCAATGTCCATCTAACGCAGTCCAACACCAGGAAAAGTAATGAATAATTTTAGTGCAATTTATATTTTATTATCATTTGTACTGCAATTCAACCCTTCTTCCACATTTCTCACCTGTCACTAGATGGCAACACATTGCTTCAAATCTAACCCTTCAGGTCCGATTAACTAAGATCCTGTTGCGTATGTAAATAAGTCGCACATGCTCCTTGTTTACTTTTGTGAAGTCCAACATCCAGGCAAAAGGGGTTTCAATATGCTGTGGAAGGATATATTCAACATATTAAAACAATAGTGTGTTCCTTTATTTCTTTCAAACATGGACGCCCAAACTGCACTATTTTTTCTCCAACTTGTGGCTGTAATTTTGGCGATTGTGTCGGGACATCCTGCTCAGATTGTTTAAAGCCGTGATCAGCTGTTAGCACTCCGTGATAATGCTACACTAGCCTAAGCAGACCCGACTTTCCTCGTGAACTGAGGAGGAAACTGGGGACGTCGCGTGGGGCAAAGAAGAATAGTAGATGAAGTCAAGAAAAGAACGAAAGAAAAAAAAAAAATTAAAGATGTTTGTAATTGGCTTTTTCTTCATATACAACATGATAATATTGTCCGACACAAAATTTTTGATATGCTAATGCGAAACTATCAAAATTTTTTTGATTTATTCATTCAAAATAAATGTTGACTGAAGCAGAAACACTGCGCTCCCTCCTTTCCTTCTGCCTTCGTCTCCTCCCCCAACAATAACTACAGCCATCTGTGAGTAAAGCTGTGACAGTAAAGACCTACCTGTTAAACATGCTAAATAAATGTGCAATAACAGCCACCGCTATCAGTAGCAGGTTCATTCCAATGTTTTGCACAGTATAACAGAGATGTCCTAATTAAACATTTAGTAGATTCCAAGGTAATACACCTTTTCGCGTCGTCAGCACTTGACTTAGCAACGCACGCCGCCATTTTAAGAGTGGTAATCATTTGCCGAACAAGCGCCATTTACCGCTGATTTTGCAGTCTGGCTGATTTTTATCATATAATGCCCAAATCCTGTGTAGCATTTGGCTGTCATAACCACGCCTGGCTGAAGGAAAAGATAACCTTTTACAGAAAAAGGCCAGAAACGGAAATTATGGATCCAAGCACTGAGGCGAACAAACGTAGATGGAACTACATGGAGCCCAAAATCAAAGTGGTCGTATGTTTGCAGTAGACATTTCGTTAACGGTAGGTTGTGTATTTTGGGGATCTAATTTCTGCCCGACTGATTTTATGACGTTGATTATGAATTAGCCTACATTTAAATTGTAATTTATTCAGTAATGACTGAAATGTTTATGGTTAGTATGTCTAACTTGAAGACAAGCAACGTGATATTAAGAGTAAATATGCAATGCGTTGACTTGTATATGGACTGTAATTATATTAAATAAACAAACGTGCTTCATACACCCATTTGTGTTTTAATTTAGGCTGTATTAATATTATTATTATATTATTAGCGGCGCTAGCCTAGCATAGCCACATCGCATAACGAGCCAATTATCATGATGACACAGGCCTATAAAGACACAACACATACATAAGCCTACCTTAAAAAAAATATATGCATCCAAGCTTTTATAAGTCCTCATCTTCTCCATTGTGTAGACGCCAGGGCTATTAATGAGGTACTAATAAATACCAGCCCATTGGAGATCTGGCCATGTTGTCAGGTCGTTTTTTCCATGAACCTTGAGGTGCTTGGTATGGACATGATTCCAAACCAACCAGATGTAACTTCCCTTCATATCGGTGCTTGGCCTTTGGCTCTAATCTGCTGAAATATTCATACAACATTGAGCAAAACCTTTGTGTTGTCCACGGTAAATAGTGTAAATAGCGGTTGTCAGGCAAATGTAAACCCCTCTTAAAATGACAAAGGGCGTTGCGAAGGCATATGTCCTGGATGATGATGTCACCGCTAAAAGGTGTATTGATAGATTGACAGATTGCAACATGTAAAAAGGGAAGTGATTTTTAATTAAATGATAGGCTTTTGTGAGTTATTGATTATAAACAGATGTTTTTTTCCCTCCATTTTTCATCTCAATTATGCATCTTGCTGATATTTTAATATACATACAGTATATAAATTATACAGTATATGGACATATATATATATATATATATATATAAACTGTCGCTGATCTAACAAGAGCAACCAACAAAACATTGAACAAAAGTTTTTGTGATGGGAACAAAAAGTCTTTGACAGTGAGCGCAGAGCCCAGCTTTTAGTGACCCCAGCTCTGACATGTTTCCAGCACTTGTCAGGTTTGCTTTCATGGGTTGTGTGTTAAAATAAACCGCTTGTTTAAAACTGTGTGTGTGTGTGTGTGTATCAAATCCCCTTTTCTGGTGTTTAGCTTCCTTCCTGTGAAGTGGTCTGTTAAAACTGGAGCTAGATGTTACTGAGAAAGCAATGAAGGAGACCAGGGTTCTGTGCAGGAGCAGATTGGCAATGCTTTATTCATCGGTAACCTTTTGAATATTCAACCAAATCTCAACATGAAAACATCGCAGTGTGACCAACTGAGACAAGACATAATGAGAGTGGATGCTCAGAAGGATTAGCAACACTTTCTCTCAGATGGAAATCACTGGGACGATCTTCTGGGTGAATGTCTTACCCAAGGACACAATGGTAATGGGATGGATGGATTTGAACCACGAGTCCTAACCTAAACTTGTAACCTACTACACCACCTCCTTAACTGCATGTTTATCTGTCCCCTTGTTTATACATCTGCTTCGTTTTCTCAAATCACTGAGCTAGTATCGTGTGGTCATCAGGCTTTTGTTGGTCTGTTTTGCATCGTATGAATCCACAGGGTAATTTATCATTTTCTCTTATCAAACTCAAACTGCCTCATGGGTGTGTTACTTTCAAAATCCATCCATGACCTGATTATTCCTGGTCAGGGTCACTGCGTGTTTCCATCTCCAGCTCTCATCAGGCGCTAGGACAAGATAAACCATTGGCTATTGCTAATACTTTTATTTAGTGATATCAGTTTAATCCTAAGTGTGAACATGTTTGATTTTATACTATACTTTAAGCTTCAGAGCACAAGTCAAACTCAAGCCCTGAAGGTCAACTTACTGTAGATCCATCAGATCGTCCAATCCAGTCAACTGATAAAGTTTACGTGGAATCATTAAACACATGATGTGATGTTAAACCGTCCTTTGAGCTTAAAGATGGTATTCACATGAGATTTACCATTTGAGAGTGGTGTGGGAGCTGTGTCTCAGAAATTTGTGATGCATCATCAGTCGTGTTCCTTTGAATCAGGGGGTGTTTTGACCTTTTTAACACTAGACACCATCATCAAAGGTGGCCAGCTACAGGGTGATCGAGCCTGAACTTGTGTCCCATAACTGTGGTAAAAAAAAAAGAGGGAATACATTGACCATGAAGTGAAACTTCATGTTATTTAGTAGCATTAGGTGTTTGTCACAGAACTGCATGTTAGTTGACGAGAAATAATTGAAAAAGGATTAATATGGGCTCATGATATTTTTCTGATCCAGCTACATTTCAAACATGTGGCCTTGAGTAATAGATAGACATTTCTGCTTTAGAGCACTTACCTTCTGTAAATATGATCAAAAAATGATATATAAAACTGTATTTGTATTGTACTGTGCAGGGAGTGTAGTTGTTTTAGACCAAAGAATCAGAAAATGCATAAATAAGTGCAAGAAACTGATTTTAAACAAAATAAATTGACCCTAATATTTAAATATCTTGTTTTTTTAAGCTTACTTTACTGGTTTTACAGTTAACTCATGTCACCTTATGGCGTGATTTCCTCCTTCAACTAAATTCCGATTTATAGGCGTGGCTGTCACTTTCAGCTTGATGTAATGCTATCGGGCAGCTATGGATGAATCACCAACACTTTCCTATTTTCTCTCTCAGAGACTGATGCAGTACCTCGCCTCCAGAAACACTCTCTTCAACCTCAACAACTTTCTGGATAAAGCAGCTCTACAAGGTGATTTAATGCTGTTTGTGGACAAAGCACTGGTGTGCGTCTCACTGAATGACGTTGTGTCTCTATCCTTGAAGTTAAACTATCACTACTGTGCCATTCATCCCGTTTCAATATAAAAATGATGAACAATGGGCTCGTTGTGTAAACACAGGGTCTTTGTAAGCAAATGTAGGAACGTCGAAGCATTAAAGTGCTTGGGACGGATTGGCTTATCATATGTGGAAACACCCACTGGTGCCACAGGATGTGGTAAAGTTCATATGAGAAGGATTAAGTCTTTTTAACGTTTATTAAAAAGGATTAGCATAGCTAAGATGTAGAGTTCTGACTGCAGCGCCCCCTCTCTGCCCTCCAGGATACAATATGTCGACCTTCATCAGACGCTACAGCCGCTACCTGAATGAAAAAGCCATGTCTTACAGACTCGCTGCGGTGGATTTTACCAAGATGAAGAGAGGGTAACACACTACAAGTTTACGTGCATTATCAGACACAGGAGAAATCATTGTGGATTTGCATTTAATTAAGAGGGGAAATCCTCCTCAACACTAAGCTGTGAATATAGTTTAATATATAGTATAATATAGTTAAAAGATTTTATAGACTAAGGACATCTTTGTGGACATAATAAAGAAATATTAAAGGTAATAATTGTAGCACAAATAATTGGTGTCACAGACTTTTGAAGGGCACGTGTCAAACCAAGGCCTGTGGGCCAAATTCAGCCTTTCAAACCAACCATTATGGCCCAGGCAATAAATTAGCAGTTGTTTTTTTTAAAGATATTAGTAAAATTTTGATTATTTGGTCAAACTTCATACTATAGGTCTGTATGTGTAAACTGTAAAGTGTACATGATAAATTAGTGCACATAAATGGTCCAAATGTGGCCTTGGACAAGGATTAGTTTGACGCCCCTTTACCAGTCGCAACTATGTTTTTTTTTAGTTTTAGTTTTTTTTTTTTAAAGGCAATGAATATTTCATATTGGTTTTCAAAAAAGGGAAGCAGAGCTACTGAATGTACATCATGCATATTTCCAACAGTTTCCTATTCTTTAATGATATCTGACTGAATGGTGATATCATACATATTTTAGGGAGACCTTCTCAGTTGTAGGTTGAAGCTGTTTTTAAATGAGTTTTACGTTATAACCATGAAGTGTGCATGTTTTTTTTTTTTCATTCTTCCATTAATTGGTAACTCATATCTCCCATACCCAGTTGTAATTTTACAGTCGTCTAATGATGCAAACAACACACACACGCTTTGAATATTCAGGCCTATGTGCTAACACATGCATAAAGAAAGCATGTGACAACAACAACATCAAAAGAGCCATTAAATGATTTACATTATTATTCAACATGAACAAGTAACTTACTTCCTTGATGGCATAATTAGTGTAGGGCCTCTGGTTTTCAATGATTCTGGGAAAATAGATTTCCTTCCTGAAATGGAAGAGGCAATATTGTTACTATTTTTTCAACAACATCAAATGGAAATTGCAATATGAACTAGAATACACTAACACGTGTAAGTTTTGGGACAATATTATGCATTTATTCGCTGTATACGGGAAGGCAAAGACATAGAAATGCGAAATCTCTTACAAAATCGTGCTATAAAATCTCACAAAATGATGGACTTCAGCCTCTTGAAATTGAAATAACGACATGACTTGGAATATTCCGTCACATACATTTTGGGACAACATCACACATTTCTGTGATATTTTTTTCTCCATAAAGTGGGCATACTAATGTTAAACAAGTATAGCGAAAACGGACAGACATGCCACATCATGGATCATTATCGTGCTTGATTTCAGGGTCTGCTTTTGGTGAAGTTCTATGCATCTTAGTAAGACATTAATAACAATTAACACAATAAACATGTTTGGCTTAGATCAATAGCCAGTAATGACAGCTGATAAAATGAATTAGGAATAGGTAAACTGAAACAGAAATTGCACGTAAATGGTTAAACTGAAACAGAATTGGGTAAACTTCGAAACGAACAATTAGTGGCTCTATTAGTGATAATATTACCATTAAAGACGTGCATTTAAATGTGACGATAGTGTATGTTACATGACAGGTGGAATAAGCCTTCACACTGTGGGTGATTTAGCAGTAAAACATGAAGAAGTTGGAGCTTCACTGGTGTTATGTCCAAACTGGTGTCCATTTTAACTGGCGACTGACTGATGAGCACAACCAGCTAACACTCAGCAAGAATTCAAACTCATTAGGGCTCGAGGTCTAAATGCTGACTCGGTTGAATGCTGTCATTTTCCCAGGTCTCACTTGTAAACAAAATACTTATGTTAATGAGACTTATTACCTGTATAAATAAAATATATAAGAAGGATAGTAAAAAAAGTTAATGTTAGAGGGAAACCATCAATTCTAAAGTAAAACCCTACAGCATATAGTTCAGTTCCTGGCGTTTGTGTCTGAATGTTTTGTGTTTCAGTGGGAGTTTTTCTCCCTCTGACCCCAAAGCTGTAAACCAAAGGAGAAACACTTGGCAGGCATTAAATTAGTCCCATCCAGCACCATTAAACTGGTTGTCTGAGAGCAGAGAAGGAATGGAGGGATAACTGCTGCATACTCTCTGCGTCAGTGTGCTCGCTTGGCAACATTTCTGCGTGATTTCTCATTTGTTTGCAGCGCTGACGGTGTGATGCGCACCATGAACACAGAGAAGCTGATTAAGACCCTGCCCATCATTCAAACCCAGCTGGATGCACTGCTAGATTTCCAGGTAAACATGTGAATCAAACCAACTCAGCCTTTTAATAAGAGACGTCAGCATCTTATTTTCCATTCTCTGCTTCCTCCAGCCAAACTCCAACGAGCTGACGAACGGAGTGATCAACACCGCCTTCATGTTGCTTTTTAAAGACTCCATACGGTTGTTTGCTGCTTATAACGAAGGCGTAATCAACATGTTAGGTAACCTTTCAGTCTTAATCTTATTTGTCCGTTTCTTTCTGCTCGTCTTCTCCCAACATGGCGACCTCAGGGGTGCGACACCATTTAATCCTTCACTAGAAAAAAAATCCATTTTCACTTTACAGTCTCAAAGTCCATTTAAAGACCGTTCTGTAATGATCACCTGCTTTTCTTCTATCAATTATTAAAGCGGTAAAGAACAAAGGGCCAAGCAGAGACCAGCAGCCTCTTAACTGTGTTCATTAAATAAATACCTACTTACTGGTATTAAAGTTGGAGTGAAATTTATTTCATCTGACACAACGGACACAAAGGAGCTCCAGGAAGTTAGTTCTACTTTTCTGGTTTATGTGCTTTTATTTGGGGGATATTAAAACTGACAATGTTAATTTATTACAAGGCAACACCGGAAGGCTGAATTAAGTTGTTTTTAGGCATTGATGTGTGGTTACTATATAAGTTTAAGTTTATTTCAAAGACGAATTGCAGTATTGATGATTTTAGTCACATGTCTAACAGGTAATGTAAGTCCACGCTAAAACTACTCTTCACATTTTAGTCTAAGTATTTCAATTTAGCATTTTTAGTTGTAAAATGTCAGAGTGACTGCCCTCTATGGGTTGAATGGCCGCTATTACAATTAAATTTTGCTATTGGCTGAGATTACATCAACGACGTCCTTTTGGATCAGTGACATCACTAGCAGTCATTGTTGGCCCCGCCCCTCCTATAAAATATGGGAGGAGGGACTGGTTTAATCCTCTTACAGCCCTCAGTGAGCATTGATTGACAGCTCCATGCAGTACTGTGGGGGCGGGGCTACTGTGACTGAGCATGTCTTAACTACTCTAGAAGCAACGTCCATAAATAAGGCATTTTTTAAAAAAAATTCCCCCTAGTGGCAGGTCAGCAAAAACATAGGTGCATACTTATACTTTAATGACAGAAAATAGCAAATTTTCACCAATATTAGAGTTGTATTTTTGCTCACTTTTACAGCACGCTGCATCTTAAATGTGGCAGTGCTAGTTTGCATTCAAAGTCAGCATTACTGTCAAAACCTAAAAATGATCAGGAAATGTGTTTGTCACAGATTGCCTGGGTTAATTCTTGCTCTTGTTTGACATGAAAGATCTAATCGTGATGATTCTTTTTTTGTTTGTTGTTGTTTCTTCCTCAACGTGCAGAAAAGTACTTTGACATGAAGAAGAACCAGTGCAAAGAAGCCTTGGAGATCTACAAGACTTTCCTCAACAGGATGACCAAACTGTCCGAGTTTCTGAAAGTGGCAGAGGTAACGTCTCTTCGTCCTGACACTCCTCCGGGGAGCAGACGGAGCGGTAACCATAATTGGAATATCTTGTCTGGAGTGAATCTCAACAGCCCCTTGCTCCGCCGCTGGTGTCCCCTGATCATTGTTAAAATTCCTTTGTCTTTTTCTGCACTCACTCCAAAAAACCTCCCTTATCTTTGTTGACATTTGCTCCAGACTTCTCTTGAAACCTTTGGGATCTGATTTACGGTCGATACCGCAGATCAGCGCCCAGGAGTGTTTTCTCTTTAATCATCAAGTCTCTTTTTGCACCTAGATTTCCTCCTGTTTCTCTCCTTTTCTTGCCCTGACCCGGGGAAGGGTTTACCCCGAGGCGGCCTTTAACGGCTCAGCCTTAAGCCACTAGTTTACAGTTTCCGGTTGAGGGACCCCTCGCGTGCTGCCTGTTCACATGCCTGCACTGCATGCCCAAGCAAGCTCTTTTTTCTCTCCCTTTCTCTGTCTCCTGTTCCCTCTCTTTTATTTCACCCTTTAAAACTCGATCTCAAAAACTATGCCTGTTATCCGTTAAACAGTTTCAGTATCTCACAGTGAATGAAGCGTCTCTTCTGTAAACTATGTAGCGTTTCCCTGTATCTCTAAAGGCTTTTTCACTGCTTGGTTTCGTTCCCATTTGGACAAAGGTTTGGGATGCAGCCGCTTGATCCAAAGTAAAAAAAAACAACAACCGACACTTATAAACAGACTAACGTTGACTTTCAGGACCCATTCATTTTACCTGTCTAACCAATGTGTGTTTGTCTGTTTGTGTGTCATTTGTGCCCTTCCCTTCTCTTTCTGTTCGAAGTCAACATTAGTTGAGCGTCTTCCTTTTGGATGTTTGTAACCTCGCAGTCACGTGACCTGTTGTCCGCCCTGCCTGTTCAATCAGCCGCTGTGCTCGGCATTCATTTCCAACCAGTGTTCAGATCTCAGTGTGTGTGAGTGTTTTTATAAGTGTGCGTGTGTGTGTGTATATATGTGTTTGTGAGTACAAAAAAAAGTATGCATGTCCCCTCCTCCCCCTCCTCTGTTGTCTTTTATTTGTTTTCCTTTCCAGCCTCTGCATGAAGTAACGACTGCTTGGGTTTGATTCTTCTTTCTCCTTCCTCCTCCTCTTCCTCCTCCACTCACCTCCTTCCTTTTGTTGAACTCAGTGATCCGTTGGGTTTTTTCTTTTGTTTATTTCTTCTTTGGTTGATACATTTGGTTTATTTTTTTATTTTGCCTCCCTTCTCCCCTCCCCCACCCTTCCTCCTTTTTTGTGACACAGCGAGTTGGGATAGATCAGGGCGACAGCCCCGATCTCACACAGGTCAGTCCACATCTCATCTCAATCAGTCAATCAACCAGTCAGTCAACCAGTAGATCAATCTGTCCAGTCAATCCCATAATGCTTCATTCTAGATGCTCCCGTTCCCTACTCACCCTACAGACCTGCCCACACTGCAGCTGCCCCGTCCTCCTCCTCTTTTTTTCACTCTTCTTCACATCGTCTCCCTTGTTCTGTCTAGATTAGCGATTTAACACTAAACAAAGACCAACAAAGAGCCTTAAAGATATTATTCAAGCCCCATGTTTTCTCTTACCTGAATCCCTCTAGTGAAAATTTGACTCAAAGGTAAGATTTTCTAAAGTAGCTTGTTTTTTAAACCATCACATCAGATGTCCATGACTGGAGCTCACGCTCTGCTGGATGTTTGTCCTATCTAGTCTAAATATCAAACTCGTCTGTTGACTCACAGGCTTGATGAAGTAGTTTCTTCACACCCGAAAGCAGTGTTCAAATCACTATCCTGAAGATAACATCCCTTTGCATTAGCTGTGGGGAGAGCAGCGAATGGTTTAACTTAAATAGGTTACTGCAAAAGTGACTTGAATAGGTGGACATAATGCCATCATAAGTACTGCACATCCTGCCAAAGCCCTTGAATTTTGCTTGTCCCTCACAGTGAAAGGGATAAATTGAATGACCAACTGACGTCATGTTTGTAGTGCTTCTGGAGGCCTTATATGCTCTTATTCAACCCCATGGTGACCCATGCCTTTACTGAGCTCTAGATATGTGTCTGTTTTACTTTTAAACTTTTAGCATATTCTAGATTTCTCTGAAGAAGGATATCCAGAATTCGCATTTTACTCTCTTTCCCCCTTAAAAATAAGTATATGAGAAATCTTTTCTTTGCCTGTTGTGTTTGTATTGTGATTTCTGATGCTGAAATGTGAAGCTCTGGGGAAAACTGTGGTATCACATACGGTCAAAACAAACCCATTCATCCTTTTTGTTTTTCAATAAAAAGAGTGCTGGCCAGCTTTCTGATGTGCATACCTGGTTTTTCCGTCAGATATTTGCATTTGGCTGAGTTAACTTCTTTGGCTTCCAGTAGCTCCCCTATGGTTTCTCCAGTCTGTCTGATTCACTTGCTTTACACCTAAATCAATCACACGTTATTATAAACCTGAACCTAAAGTGGAGTCCACGAGTTAACTCATAATTTTTTGGATTGTGATTTTTCTTTCTGTGAGTGCGCGTACGTGTGTGTGTGCGCGCGCGTGGACTAAAGCATTGATGCACTGCTGGCCTCTGCATGGGCTCTTTAGATGGCTCGGAGATGTGCTTGTTGTGTTTCTTCGCTGAAAGCCTCACAGCGATGATGCTACACACTCTGTCCTGACCTGTCGGCCTTGGCTTGCATGATCCAAGGATAACGTGTGCATGCTGGTCAACCAAACCTGATGAAACCAAATGCAAAAGCAGAACAAAGCTGTCATTAGAGTAGTTAGTAAATCTGAGGGGTGATGTCTTTATTTTGCTGCGGCTTTAAGTGTGTGTGAGATAAAATGAGAAGTGAGGTAAGAGAGAAAGAGAACGAGAGATATGTGGCTGAATTCAACAGAGAAACAGACTTACTAATATTATCCTTGGAACTATTCCCGGCCCCATTTACCCCCTCAGGCTCCCAGCTCGCTCCTGGAGGCTCTGGAGCAGCATCTTGCCTCTCTAGAAGGCAGAAAGCTCAAGGATCTCTCCATCGCCAGCAGGTACGATCAAAACACAGGCTTCCAAACCTTACTGACCTAATGTTAAAACAGCTTTTATCTATCCCATAATTCTGTGATTGCTATAAGGCAATACTCACTGTTACTTATGTACTTTGCAAAGACAATCAAAATTGTAATTTTGCTGTGGAATAACAAGGTTTCCAGCATTTCCCAACTTCATGCTAAAAAAGACAAGTGACCCTCACCAGTACCGCAACACAAACTCTATTTAGAAAGACTGAGGCATAGTGGGAATTAAACCAAAGTTCAGCTTATCATTCTCATTTAAGTTAACATAGCTTAGATAGATAGATTGATAGATAGATACTTTATTCATCTCCAAGAGAAATTCACAGTTCCAGCAGCTTACAGGTATGGGAACACAGGGGCATGCAGGGAAAGTACAATGTAAAAATTTAAAATAGTGCAAAAAAAGTACTAAGGTAAAATATAATGGTATAAAAACGAAATACAGTATAGTGTCTGCCAGTCCAGTTCGAGTGCAGTTGTGCAGATGACAGTGTGCAAGATACAGTTGCGTAATGGACAGCTTGTACATACTTAGAGTCCAAAATGGACAGCTTCTACATACTTAGAGTCCAAAATGGACAGCTTGTACATACTTAGAGTCCAAGCTTAACAGAGAATAGTGTGTGTTACTATTAAAAAATTAATGCCAGTATCTAAGACTTTGGCTGACTGGATTTACATGCAGTCTTTATAGAATCAGAATGGCTTTTATTCGCCAAGTACAGTTTAAAACAGCACAACTAATTTAACTTGGCAGTTGGTGCAAAACAAACCAGAAATAATAATAATAATAATGATAAATAAAAAGGATCTTTAAGTGTCTTTAAGTGCCTCTGGATCCTGTAAATACCATTTGTTACAGTACCGGCTCGAACATTATAAGCAGCAGACAGTATGACAGCTACTGTGGGACTTTCAGGTTTACAAAAAGTGTTATTTTTAATGTGTTTGTGTCTCCTTAAAGATCAAGCACTTTATCTAGCGCAGTGTCGTCTCTCTCCAGTACTGGAATCTCCCTCAGCCGTAAGGATGATACAGAGGACAACAGACTGCAGCAACACAAGGCAAGTAATGCTGAAGGTGTATATCCACAAACAGATCATCTCTATTGCCAAGAAGGCACTATTGAAAAAGGATGGTAATCAGTGGGAAAAGCACAATGTTAGATTAGTCAAGAGTGCTTGATAGGGAAAAGTTTCCAGTAAAGAAGAATACATACAATTCTACGCAATAGTTTTTTTAAGGCAAGCCACTTCTAACAAATACCACAGTTCAAAGACATGGCAAAGCATCCTTTGATTGGGCAAGATGAGCTGCAAAATTCCTTTTCTGCAAAGGTTCTACCAGTTTTCCTTGTCTGGTTAATGAATTCAATCTTTCAAGATTGTCTTGGTAACTTATGGGTTTTGTCACAGTGAACTCTGCCACATACACCAGCAGAGGAAGGCAACAGAGAGGATCTCAGTTTGATTCCTGAACCAACTTAACTGGTTATTTGTGGCTGTCTTTCAATCTAGACCGAAAGTTTACATGAGTCCTTGGTGAAGAAGATCAGTGATCTCGAATGATTTTCTTACCAGAGTTCAAGATGTGAAAAGAAAGATAACCTAAACTTGAAAAAGCTCTTTGACCATGTTGGTACACATGGCGTTTGGAACAAGTGAACTAGCAAATTGGGAAGTTTGCTCATTGGCTCCACTTACCCTTAAATTTAACAGTGCATTACAGAAATCACATTATGCATCTGACCAAGAACATTAGCTGTCATACCAAGTATGGCACAATAAAAACAAATAAGAGTTGTAACAAACAGAATTTTCCAATAAATGGTAAAACAGGAGAGGAACATTTTCTGTTTACTTTTAAAAAGCTAGCAAACACCAAAAATAGATCTTAGGCTGCGGTAAAAAAAAAAAAAAAAAAGGAAGACAAAAAAAGCTAATTCATTTTTCACCTGATTCAATTATGAGAGAGGAGGTAAATACTGCAAAAAGTTAAGAAACAAATTGTTGCCACCTATCCAGCTCTGTCAAAAGAAACTTGTGTCCCTATTCTTTGCACAGACAAAAGCCTGCAAACCCACTTCTTCTTCACAAGGACACACTCATTACTGCCATCTCTTGAACTATTTTAATACTTATCTACGCTTTAGCTCTAAAGCCACGTTCACAGCATATACCCTGGCCCAAAACCGTCTCTAGGATTTGTTTCCCTGAACAGTCTGCTGCGTTTGGCCCTGTGTGAACATACAACTGGAGTCTGGAGCAGATAAAAAAGGAGCGGTTATAAGCAAACTCGACTTGTTGCACACCTCTGATGTAGAGCTGACTGACAGTCAGAACAGAAGCATTGCAATGTGAGAAAAATAAAAAAAACAAACATAAAAGGTAAATACAGGGCTCGTTTGCAGACGTAGATGATTGTCGCTTTACTAGCTAACCAGATGTACATGATGCTACGTGACCAGCTGAGAACAAACGAGTCAGAGAGTCACTGACTTACTTCACCTTTTCTTGTTCGCCCTGATGCTTTCTGCTGCTGAACATCATATCGACACTGTTCAGTTTGATTTACAGCATCAAAAACCAGCAGCTCACGGCTTTTTCCTGTCAGTTTACAGTGATTCCAAAAGTGTACTGTGAACGTAAACTGAGCCAAATCAAGATGTTACAATTATCAATACTTCTCCCCCCATTCGAACCGAGCACCAGACTATCCTTTATGTGAAAGCAGCATAAAACAACATCACCATCATCAAGAATGAACTTTCATTGGCTAGGCTTCCTTTGATCCTAATTTTGGATATTTTCTTGTTGAGGATTGTGTGATGTTTAGTTCTATGTTGATGCGTTCCCTGCAGGAGGACGGTCCTAAGGTGATAGACATTCAAACGCCCAACGTGTCACCCAGCGCCCAGTCTGTGGGAAGTGCCAACAGCAGTGGAGGAGCCACGGATCTGTTCTCAAACTCGCCCATTGTACATGTCACCAACCAGTGAGTTTACAATCTACTAAACCTTAACCCCTGTTACAGAAATAGCCCAAGGTTCCATCAGCATCGGTGTCCTATTCTGTGGATTACTGGACACCAGCTTGTTTTCAGGTTGTTTGTGTTGCTAGTGGTGAAAAATGAGTGTGGAAAAAGGAATACAGCAGTTCTTTCTCCCTGCAGTGTGCCAAATCTGACCAGTGAGCTGTTCACCCTGCAGCCAAGCTTCACCCCCATTCAGACCACACACACTGTGCCCAATAACGCCTGGGGTGGTAGGACACTATGCACCGTACACACGCGCACACACACACACACACACAGACAGACAGGGCTGGATGCTGTTTATTGACTCATTTCTCCTCTATTTCCACTCTCACGCTACCATGGTTATCCCCTGTCAGGTGACCTGCTAAAGCCATCCCCACCCACTCAAATTCACAGCCCTGGAGCCCCATTGCACTCTGGGAAAATGCTGCCAAGTGATTTGGACTCTTCATTAGCCAACCTGGTTGGCAGTGAGTATGCAGAGCGTCCTCCAGATTTGAGTCATGGCTTTAATTCTTTGGAGTTTGTCCCCATGCTGAGAAGCTTCTCATTGTTTGTCTTTATTCATTTTGTCAGACCTGCAGTTTGGCGGTACGCCAGCTAAAAAGTGAGTGGGTTTTGCCGAACATTGCATTCGTAGCCAAAAGCAAAGTACTCAGCTGGGCAGTTTATTGCTTGACAATCTTTCATTTGACTTTGTGGAATGTGTTGAGGCTGTAAAGGATTCTGTGTTTGTGCAAATCAGGCCTGAGCTTCAGTGGAGTCATCTAGTCGAGAAAAAACCTTCTGTTTGCAATGGCTGGCAAACCAAGACCATGTGCACCAGCACCAACTGGGCGCATGCCACCCATCCCATGGCGCCTGCACCAATGCCCGTCCCTCAAATGGTAACGTTAAAGCGTCATTTGTGGGTGTACCATCAGATTTAACCACAAATGACCCACAACAGTTTAGGTAGAAAGCTAAAATGAATGAAGGTTCATGACTAAAGGTCATGTTTGAAAGGTATAACTGATCAAACATTTTTATCTTGTAGAATAAAGGTTAGAAGAGAATAACTGTTCAAACATAATCTGAAAAATATCTACACATGGATTTTTTTTCCTGGCAGCCAAATCAATGCAAACATATGATACTACATACTTAGTCTTTATTATGTTTGTCCAACAAGGTCTTAATATTTGCCTTCTTGATGGAACATGAATACCAACTATCTGATAAAGTGCATGTCCTACTTTTTAAACCTTCTTCTCTAGAGTTGTTAAAACTGCACATTTAATTCTAAAGCTGCTAGAAAAGCTTTTTACTTACTGTCTCAGTTTTAGTGCAATTCAATTATCTTCAGCCAAACTCTTATAAGGATTTATGTGTTCTCACCTTTTTTGAAACACTTTGTTGTGTGTTTATACAACTCTTCATACCACTCCATTACCATCAAGTCTAGACCATTCAATCAGGTTTTATTTTTTCAAATTTGGGACTAAATGGGACTTTCTGAAGGTTTTTTTATTGTTGTCTTTTTTATGTTTTCACACAGAATGGAATGATCTATACTGGCTACGTAAGTTTCTGCTGTCAACAGTCACCTTCCTGTGACCTTTCACTATCAGTTTGTTGATCTCTTTGCTTTCCTGCTCAGGCTCCAGCACCAGTGGCTTTCCCTATGACAACACCACAAGTGCCTGTGTATGGAATGGTAAAAAAACAAAAGTCAATTGTTTAAACTACTGCATAAATGCAAGTATTCTTTAACTGCTGGATTATGTTTTCCGCTCAGCTCCCCCCTCAGATGAGTCATCAGATGGGGGGCGTTCCCATGATGCCCCCACAGCCTGTCATGTACAACCAGCCCATTCTGAGACCCACAAATCCATTTGGAGCCATCCCAGGAACACAGGTGACACAAAAACACAAACTCCACAAATGGGAAATGTATTCAAGGATCCATCTGTGTAGGCCTGCACATATGTGTAATAATAATGTAGCAATGTTATTAATTTACTCCTACTTGTGAAATAATTCTCTACATTCCATATCATCTCAGTGCCTCCAATACAGACGTGTGAAGTTACTTCATAAACCATGCACATATTCTTACAGATATACATATATTGTATTTTAACATATAGACACGTATGACATTCAGTCCTGAGGCTACTAAATGCATTATCACTTGTGACCAAAAATAGGTTCATATAAAGCTTCAACATTGCCTAGTTGACCTAGTAGTTAATATTTTTTTACTAATGTTATAGAAACTTTCTATAGCAGTAGCTTTTTTCTAAAATGTACCTATACAAGTTGGACGTATCTTAGTAAAGTTATTTTATATGGAAGACGACAAAGCCAAAAGCACAGAAAATTGACTGATATTAAGACAAACAGAACGAATGGTCCTGACCATCAGCCAATCAGTGATGTTCTCATCACTTCAGACAAAGACTTCATATTTTGGAGTCTATTGAGAAATAGCATTTCAATACAACGTTTTAGCGTTTAGTTATACATCATTTAGTTCCTTAGACATCATCTGTAAAGTACTGAATAGTATGCTGAATAATTTCCTGGTCTAGGCACTAGTTTATACAAGAACTACCAAGCAACATCTTAACAAAGGCATACATTACCACTCTCTGTCTGCAAGGAGCAATCAATGAACCTAGCGTACGTACTGTATGTGTTTTTCAGTGTGGAGAAAATCTACAGTCCCGTGGCAGAGTGTTGTTACACGCTACAGCACTGCTGATTGAGGGAAAATGGCCTTTTTATATTGTTTAATCCGTGTATCATTCGTTCATTGGTTTTTCATTATGTAACATTATTTGATATTTGTTTACAAAACCAAAATGAAAAAACGGAAAACGCCTTGTTTTTCAAATTCAAGCTCTTTTTCTTCGGTACAGAAAATGAAAAACGGGAAACAAACACCTTTATTCATTTTCTCCATTACCGATTTGCCAAAGTACGTGACCCGGCAGTGAAGCGTTACACATTCCGAGACATCTTTAGCTTTGCAACACATAGGAGTCTCTAAATCCTCCAAAATGTCCGTGAGTAGGTTCTGTGCCCAACACCAGCTAAAGCGAAAAGGACACGTTTCGGATGCACAGTTGGAAGCAGCGATCTTGTAATGTCCAACTGCCGTTAGCATAGCCATTAGCGTCGGATGAGAGTACACTTCCAGGTCATGTACTTTGAAAAATCAGTTATGGAGAAAATTAATAAAGGTATTTGTTTTCCGTTTTTCGTTTTCTGTACCAAAGCAAAAGAGCTTGAATTAGAAAAACAAGGCGTTTTCCATTTTTTCATTTTGGTTTTGGAAACAAATAATAAGTGTTTTGTTTTTTGTTTTTCATATTGTTACATAATGAAAAACAAATGATACACAGATTTTGTTTGAGAAACTATGATAGATTTACAAAAATGAAGATGTTGAACCATGAAACTCTGAAGGAATATTGAGCTGGTATCGTAGAAATTAGATTTTGCAGAATTTCCTGACTAACAGTGTAGTTAGTCAGAAAAGTTGCAGTACATCAAAAAAAATATCTAAAATACAGAACTTATAAAAGTTATCTTATTTGAGGTATAAATTCTCCTTTTATATTTAGTTTGAAAAAAACAACATCAGCCATTATTATCAAAGGAACGTGATGCAACAGAAGCCAAAGCTTTGAGTGCAAGGAATTGTGATAACAAGGTCACTTTATGGAAAGACTTGTTTGTTGGTTCATGTATAACCAACAAACAAACATGCGTGTCATAGATGGGTAGTTTTTAAGGAAAGCAGATTAACGTGGCAGACATGAGAATAATTAGAAAGCACTCACGTCCTAAACGCGGAGCAATGTGCAAATATGACAAAATGAATAGAAAGTCTTGCCTGATGTTTTCAAGTCGCCTTCTACCTTTGATGCACTCATAACCAGCTGTCCTTGAAGGAGTGTAGTGGAAGAGTTCAAACCATTAAGATGCAGAATAAATCACTTTGTCAGTTGAATCACTATTAATGTAAAAAAAGACAAAGAAAAAAAAGTCATTCACGCCCTGTAAATCCCATCTGCTATTACTGCAAGAGAACAATCGAGTGCATTTTCTCTAATTATTTAAAACAATAATTGCCTCCTGAATGCTTATAGACCTGAGACGTTTTTTTTAATCCAGCATTGCAGGGTGTGATATGCCTGTCAATGTGAATGAACATTTGACGAAGTGTTTCACTGCACTAAATTACTCTTCATTCTTCCGACGTCCTCTGCAGATGCACTTCATGTGAAGACGTAACCATGGCAGCAAAAGTCAAGAGAGAAACAGCGACGGAAAAGAGTCGACGCCGAATACAAACCCAGAGCAGGGAGGAGAAGGGTGAAGATGGAGAGGAGAAAGGAAGAAGAGAGGGAGCAGGAGAGAGGACCAGATGATGAAAACAAAATGCTGATGTCAGTTTTCATGTCACCTGACCCTCTTATCCCCTCTCTCTCTTTGGGGGTTGCTGATCTCTTCATCCTTTAGTCTTTATAATGGAGCCTCTGCATCTTCATCTGTTTAATTAGCTGTTTTAAATGGCCAGTACAAGCTGTGATGATGTAACAAAGATGGACAGAGCAGCCCCTCCATCTAGTCATTCCTGTACAGACTTAAACACAAAACCCAATCAAACCAAGAACTCACATCACTTTCTCTGACTGGATCTGTTGCCGGCACTTTACCTATTGCAAACTTTTCCAAGGGTTTGTTTCTGTGTAGGTGATTTTTAGCATCTTGATCGGATTCGTTCCTGGTGGCATCCATCCATGAGCTGATGTCAGAGGTTCTTACTTTGTGTGTATGTTCAAGTTTTTTAACATTTCAGCAAGTTGTACCATCACAACATTTTTAGTCTTTTTATGAGGTTGATTCGTTCTTATTTGCCAACTTCACTCCTGAAACCTGAAGGGTTTGGGGCGTGTGTGTGTGTGTGTGCGCGCGTGCGATATTGGATGAACATAGCTGTCTAGGGTGCGTAAGCACTGAGTGTTTCTCTTCGGGTACCTGATGTCATTGGCTGTGTTGCCAGGTACCTAATGTGTTACTGCACTGGAACTAACTAATGAAAGCACTGAGCCGTAACCAGGCATCACATTTGGATGTATCGTACCAACTTTGCTACTTGGGGACATGTTACACACATTGTGTTTGTTTTTTTTTTTTGTTTTTTTGTCCCAACTTAACCTACAGCTGTGCAATATCATGCAACCCCATTATTGTCTCCATCCAGTTGTAGTCTCTATAGGAGCATTATGTGCTCTAGTACTGTACTTTTTTGTGTGTTCCCATCAGGTTTCTGTACAGAAAGCTGTTTTTTAACCCCTTTTGTTATACTGCTCTAAAATAGTGAAAAATGCATTGAGAGCCAAACAACAGGGAGGTTGCAGAATATTAATGTTTGACCTCTGTGTCCTGACCATTTGCCCTGTCTAAGTCCCTTTCACTGGATTAGGTTGATAATCACTGCAGATGTCTCACCTCCACCAAAGACATAGCTATAGGTTTGCTAATGTAGTGTGAATCTTAATGGACAGGACGGCTAAAGGTCAGCCAGGAGACTCAGACAAATGCAATATCAGAGAGAATCTGAAGCTAATGTTTGCAGATTACTCCCCAAACAATGCCTGCAGTGACGGCGTGCAGATGAATTCGGACAGCGAGAGGTGAGCAGGCTTTAATGAGACGTTAAATGGTTATGTGGGTTTTCTCGCAGATCCAAGGTCATGCTGGAGCCACAGACGATATAAATAGCACAAACCTTCAAAGAGGGGACAATGCTCTGCTGCACAAAACCTAAAATCAATTGCTGGGATGTACAGTTGAATGGGGCAATAATTGATTGGGGAGGAAGTCATTTTCTATCGGTCGTGTCTGTTATATGTCCATGTACTGTATGTGTGTTTGTGTGCACATGACCTCCCATTGAAATAACAGGGTCACGTTTTCTCGTTGAAAGATGAAAGGTCTCGAGCTGGTTGTGTGTACTAACTTAGCAATGAGTGTCGTTGTGACGTGCTTCTGTCTGTAAGACATCTATTCAACGTGACTCTCCAGAAACATTCACCTCCTAAACAAAGTTCAAAATCACTGGAAAATCACTATAGTCGGTCCCAAGACTGAACTTTCCAGATAATCAGCGCAACTTCCATGGAAATCATCAGAAAATCACGACTTGTAATTAATGCTTGAACTAAAATTGCTCGCTACGCAAAAGTCTTTCCCCCACCCTAAGCTACGGCTCAACTACCAGCAAAGAGAAGTCAAGATTTAGCCAAGACACCTGGTTATCAACTTTGGGAGGCTGTTGATTCGCCTTCCTCCATCACTCCATGCTCTGGTGGTTTGCCTTTGTCTTAGCCGAGGGCTTTTTCATTGTGCACTTCACTACCACAGCTCAATACACCCCGGGCCAACCTCTGACTGTTAATTGTGTCCTCTGTATATAGGTAATGCCGTTCATGTGTTCTTTGACGTGCTCTCTCTGTAAAGTGATTGAAGCCCCATTGGATGACGTACTGTACGTGGGACAATTTATTGCTGTATCTGTGTTTGAATGGTTGTACTTTGAAGGTGTCAACTCCAGGGATGGGTGGGTGGGATCAGGGCTTGTCGTTTCTAATGTTTGTGTCCATCTAGAGGAGGGAAGGGTCTGGGGAGAGGGTTGAGAGTATACTATCACAACTGGTCTATACCAAGAGTGTCTTCATCAAGGAAGTGGAAAGGACAGAATCTGTCCTCTTCACAACAGGAACATTTTTTTGCACCAAAGTCATCATCAAAGCGCAGCTTCTTCTTTTTCAAGGTCACAAGAAATAGTCAATATCAGACGTTAAGGTTTTTTTCCAGAGACAAACTGTCTTATTTTGCATGATTAAGTGTTGTCTTTTTATTGGCTCGTGTGCCCGGTAAAAGCATGGCCATTGTGTGGACTTGAACTCACCAGTGTGTTTGGAAAAATTCTATGGAAATCTCTCCATGAGATTTTCCTTAATTTCTTTTTTACTTACCACTTTAACATGAAAGTTCATTGACATTCATAATCAACTGTTTTACAATGTGGGGTCTGTAATTGTTTGAAGGCTGCCTCGCATGCAGAGATGCAACTCGCAAGTAACCCATCAAACTTCAAACACTGTTACTGTACCTGCCATCTCTGTAAAACTTCATGGATGTCAATGCGATACCACCTAGCTAGCTAGACTTTGCAGTCTTGTAAATCGCTCTTTATTAAAGCGTTGCTATTTTCAATACATGTTTGAATGCTTGCTCCTTTTTCATACTAAACCAGCAGCATCATAAGAGGTTGTGATTGAAAGTCAAGGTACTGTAATACGTGTTTGGTCTAGTCCACATTGTGTGGTGTTTCTCAAGTGGTGGCTGAGTCTTGTCCCGTCTGTTGCCATTACGTAGACCCAGTAATCTGTCATTCAAAAAAACACACCGACTGGTTTCTGAAAACCAGCCGGGGAATTCCAAGAGTGGATGGATTTAAGCAAATGTCTCAAACAAGTCCAATAAGCGTGGCCCTGGACAAAGACTATTGGGATTACTGCACAATTTTAAATATGATTGTTGTAAAATTATGAAAAATCAACTTCCTATATCTAAGATCTATAACAACCTTTGATATTTTTTTGTGAGTTTAATAAGCATGATTGGGGTTAAGAGTGTGGACACGTGAGGTTGCTTTCTTTTTAGTATTAGAAGTCACAAAGTGAGTTAACATTACTTAATAACGACTGACTCATCAGTCCAGTCTATTGCCTGGTTAATAATGGTGTACACAGTTTGGCCTACTCTACGAACACAAAGAGTTCTCACATTTTGTCTTTCCCTATATTAGGAATTATTGAAATAAAACTAATTTAAAGTTTACATTTCAAAAATTTAAATAAATATAAATTGACCAAACATCTAATAAACAGCATACACCATTTAGGTATACTAGTTCGATTGTAAAATGACGTAAATAACCTTTTGCACACTCAGAACCCCTCACTAGCTTAACATTATGAGCAAGAAAAGCCTACTCTAATCTACTCTTACCTTGAGACATGTACCGTATGTCAGTGTTTCATGTCTGTCATAACTTTACAATAACCCGGCACACGTATTGCATTTTCATACCAGGTTAAAGCGCATGTCACTGTTGTCTCATGCTCCATCCTGTTGATAAGCTTATATGATGCCAGTGACCTATTACCTCACTCTCTGTGTATACTGCTTACTTTCAGTACCTTCACTGTCCATATGTACACTGTTTATTGTGGAGGGCATGAAACTCGGCGTTGTCAATGAAAAAGGTCTCATTAGCAGGGAGCGAGATTCCATTTCCCTTTTTATGCATTTAATTGACTGAATTATCATCAGGTTTGGACTGTTTTTTTTTTCTTCTTCTCTCATTTGAAAAGCATAGATTGATGCTTCTGAAAGCCTGGAATAAAAATGTCATCTGATGCTGACCCAAAGAGTTATTCGGTGACTCACTGTCATGTGATCAAAAAATGAAACCATTGAGCACGAGAATTCACTTGAAATGTATTTATTGATAAACAGTTCAAAGAACAGAGGACAAAAAGTAATTTAAAACATCACTATAGCATTGGTGTTCGTCATCATTCGTACATTGAACGTGGCATTAAATTTTGTTTCTAGGGCAAGAAGTTGAGCGTTGAACCAGCAACCGATCCTGAGCCAGGTTATTCAACTCTCAAAAGGGAGGGCCTACCAGTGTGCTCTTAAGCAAGGCACTTAACCCTGAAGTGGCCACAGGGAAGCATTTAATTTACCTAAAAACCACCCATCCCACATTCAGCTCTGGTTGTGATTGCCTGGTGCTCTTCAGTGACCCGCTGTTCCATGCTTCCTGCTGCAGGGAGCGCTCAGATTGCGACTAAACCTCAGATCGACGTCCTCAAAACATTGTGTGTGAGCAAAGGTATCTGTAGCCAGAATGTGAGGAATGAGTATGCTTTGGCAAAAAACTAAAGGGTTGAAAATGTACGTCATCTCCTACGAAACAGGAAACAAACTTCCAAAAAATTTGCCAAATCCTGAAAAGCAAAACTTCCTGAAAGCAGGTCACCAAAAAGAAGCTTTTGCACAAGGGGCAAGATCTGTGCTGTGTGTGTCTGTGAGTGTGCACGCATGTTTCAGGGGTGGGGCAGGAGTGTGTGGTCTGAGTGTTTACCTTAGCAGGGGGGGGCACCCCATCGTCCACAGCAGTTTCAGGCCTAACGCTGCCTTTTTTCCCAATCCCACGCTACAGCTGCGTGTGGCGTACGTCCAGGGCAAGGGCTCAGAATGGCTCCCTCCCACTCTAGCTGCAATAATCAGCAAGAGGAAGAAGGTGGCTGGAGCAGCAGCAACAACAAGGCATGCAACTAACAGTTCACATGGAGAAGGTGGAATATTTGTGGGTGTGTGGAGAGGTTATGTGTCAGCTAACACAGCACAATCGTTTCAGGTGCCGAGTAAATGGCAGGACTAGTAACTAAATAGTGTGGAATCGCTTCAGAGCAAGAAAATACGAGTGGAATCGGGAGCACGCTGTGTATCTACAGCAAGTTAGTCTGCTTTCTATCAGTTAAATCAAATTAACTCACTTAATAGACATCTTTGGATAAGATGAAAAGGATTGAAATGCGTGTTTCAAAATCCCCAACACAGGCCTGGTGAAACCAGAGTAAAGAGGAGGTTGGAAGCCTTTCACCACAGCACTTAAACCTTCACAACTAAAAACTGCTCTGTGTTCAGGGACAAAAACACATGCCTGTGTTGAAATCAATTTTTTTTTTTTTGTTACCACTTCTTCAAACTTCAATTGTATCCCATGTAGACTCAACATTTTATTTCACATTCAGACTCTCCTGTTTTCAGAGTTTTGTTCAACAAAAGAAATGTCTATGTTCTGGCCTCCAACTGTCTCGGAACCTAACGCTTAGGATTTATAGTTCACATCACTGCTCAACTTTTACAAAATTCACATAACAGATTTATACCGTTCCTGATATGAAAACAACTTCTCCTGCAAGCAATCACACATCCAAAGAAAGCAGAGGAATGGCAGTCACCGTTTTCAACTCAAAACACAGCTAATGAACAAAAAAGTGAAAAATCAGGGATTGATAAAACGCTAAAAGTATATGAACAGAATGGCCACACGCCACTTGCGGACGTTCCTCCTTGTTGCTAAATTCACATTATGTACAAAAACTAACAAATCTGTCCTCTGTCAAAACTGATGAACCAAATGTCACCTGAAATTAAAGATGTGAATGTGTTTGACTGACCTGTCATGATGTGACCAGATAAATTCAGCCTAAAACAGTACAATGAATAATCATCAAGCAGAAACTAAAGAGATTCTAACGGTTTTATCAATGTCTGTTTAGAAGAAAAACCCCCAATCTGAATTAAATTACCCCACCGGAGAAAAACAAAAAAAAAAAAACTTTAAAACGACTGAACACAGGCTAAGGTTTAATCAAAGCTGCATCAGAGCAATCAAAGTCCTCCAATAATAACCTGTACATTTTTACTTTATTTGGGTATAACGTTTACAATCAACCTCCCTCTCAAAACAACTCCAAAACTGCTTTTAATCGCAGTAACAATCGAAAACCTCAGATAGGAGTTTCCTAACAGTCCAAGTTTGTTATTCCTTCCTAAAGTGAATGGAATGATTACGTTGAGATGTGTAAACTGTGAGAAAACCAAGTTGAAAAAATAATGAAACAAAACTGATAGCTTCAAAAAATGGAAATGCCAGAATAAGCAGCAGTAATCTCATCCTGACCTCAACCTTGCTTAATACAGCATAATTTACTGTAAAGGGACAAAAAAAAAAAATTGTCTGAGTGCTGACAGGCTAATTGTAACAGCATTTAAACAGTTAATCTGGTAATTACTAATTTGCCACAAGGTGCATTTAAAAGCCAATCTGAATGCGGCCATGCACACGAGTTCTTTTTGGGTTTATCAAGACGTAAAAGACTCCTTCTTTAGTCATTAAGGTCGTCTACCTACGTTAGAATTACAAAGATGAGTTTCCTGTCTTTTTGGTTTTTACCTTCACTTCTATGTAATACAGAAAACATTTGCCAGTACAACATACAACTAAACTCACGCCAAACCTGGAAACGACTTGAAAGACGGAATAAATGATGGTTATCAATGGAAGTATAAAAGTTGGATGCCTGTTCAGTTCAGTGGTTTTAACGTCTTTCCTGATATAAGTGATGATGCAGAAGAAAATAACTTTAACCCCGCTCCAAAAGGAACAAGATGTACAAAATGATCTGATTGTGGTCCAAAACTAATGTATCGGATTAAAGGTAAAGGTTTATGTGTAACCGCAGCCAAACATCTTACTAGGTGACGTCTGTTCTTCAACATTCAACAAGGATTCAGATTCAGCAGTGCTTCTAATATCTACTAAAAAACGAAGAACGCCTGACATCAGCCGTCCTCTGCCTCATCTCCATTCATCCAGAACTCCTGATGCCGACTCAGTCAACCTTTAACAGCCGCTCAGTGACAGACACTGATTAGCTAGAATAGAGAAAATGGGAAAAAACTTCGTATTTAAAGCACGTTCGAAATATATCCTTACGACCTCTCAGATTATACTTTTTAAACCATCCCTTTTGTAAATACACATGCACGCTGCACACACATATGCATTCACACACACACACACACATCTGCAATATGTATAGAGCGTGTAGGATTGGGACTATCGATAAGGGGGCTCTGGCGTGTGGTAAGGGTAATCATTGCGCTGGGGCGTGGGTTGCCCGTGTGCGGGTGTCTGCTCATACGGTGTGGATGTGGAGTAGCTTCCTGCGGCCGCGTAAGCTCCCGATGAATCATATGCTCCTGCCCCGTAGCCTCCAGAAGTGTCATAGCCGGCCGCGGCACCATAGCTTCCCGATGAGGCGTCGTAACTCTGGGCCGAAGCGGTGTAGCTTCCTGTCGAGTGGTCGTAACTTCCGGATGCGGCGTAAGTTCCTGGGGGTGGGTAAGCTCCTGATGATGCGTATGTAGGGGGCGCCGAGTATGTCCCCGGGGGCGCAGGGTTTGAGTCGGGTGTCTGTGTGGTGGCAGGTGGAGCCGGAGGAGGTGGAGGTGGATTTGAGTAAGCATACTGGAGATACTGGTACTGTTGTTGGTACTGTTGATACTGTTGGTACTGATGCAGTTGCTGATAATATTCTGTGTACGACCTGGAAAGTATGTTAGAAAACAAACATGGTAAAGAAAAAGGCAGAAGGCATCATCAGTGCTCGATCCTTTCGCGGGCCTGATTTTTTCAGAATATTTTAACGCATACACGAGTCTACATCGGGTCGGGCTAATTTACAGCAATGTGTGCACAATTTAAAAAGTTGAAACCCTGCTATTTAAAAAGAAGAGAACTGAAGAGTAATGAAATAAAACTTGTACAGTAGGTGGCGATATGCACCTCGTCAAGTTGAATGAAAAAGAAGATTTAAAAAGAATTAGTTTGTGCGTTCTAAACCTACTTAGAATTATTGTACATTTATATTTTGAATTCTGAGTTATTTTGTTTTTTATTTTATTTTCTGTTTGGTTTTTGATTGTCAATGTTGTGTCTTGTGTTTTGATCCGTTTTTGTATATATCGACTTGTGGTGGTTAATTAACAATTAAAACCACCACAAAAACAATCACATTTACATGTGTAATAAAAAAATATTTAACAAACGTCGTATGGTTGGTTTACATCCAAATATTACATCCCAGGAGCTCTGTCGTAAAGACTGCGAGCGGAGGAAGTGATGTAGTCTACACTCATGCGTTGAAAGGATCTGAAAGGATCAGGCCCTGACAGGCATCAGGAAATCGTGAAAAAAAAATAAATAAATCACAACATCGTATATACCTTGCAACAGGATCCGCCCCCTCCTGAGTTGGACTCGTGTCTGCTGGTAACGAGTCCTCAGACACACCAGGCGGTGTTGGCAGCAGGGCGCGTCGTTTAGGACGTGCCTGAGCAAGGGACCCGGGGACAGGGTCGGGGAGGAGGGGGGCCCGATTCCCTCTTATCGGGCTGCGGTCTCGCTCATTTTCTGAGCTTGCTGTTTGCTTTCTTCCAGCCTGCTGCTCAGCCAGAACCTTTGAATTTAAAAAACGTCAGTGAATGAAGATAAAAACATATAAACATGTGAGGTCTTCTCACTCAAAGTTTCACAGACCTTCTGTCCTTCTTGAAAGAATTTGGCTCTTGCTGCCTCAAACAATGTTGTTGGATCCGGTGTCACCTGTGGGTCTGTTTCTTCTGGAGCGACAACCTGATGTCCATGGGTGTGATTGGACATTTCACTGTAAACCTGGTCAGCAACAGAACCATACACCTGACTGGCGAGAGCACCGTAGATTACTCCATCGGCTCCTTTTGAACTTGTGATGCCCTTTAGAGCTGCGTAAGTGGGGTCAAAGGTCGTGGTGTTGTAGAAGGAGTTATGAACACTTTGCTGAACCTGCAAAAGAAAAAATATCCTAAATGATTGACTCTAAACACAACAACAATCTAGAGCAGGGGTGTCAAACTCACTGTAGTTCAGGGGCTAAATAAGGAGCAGGTTGATCTCAAGTGGGCCACAAATTTTATGCAGAAAAACGACCATTTCCAGGCAATAAGTGAGAAATATCAATCTCACAAGGATTTTGTCTTTAGACTTTCTAGATTTTGTGACCAATTTCTATTTCTATCACAATTTGAGGAAAATTTAAGAGTTTTGTAAATATTTTGAGTTTTTTTAAATGTTTAACTTAAAAATTTACTGCAATCATGCAAATATAAACACCGGGAAAACTGTGAGCCCCTGCAAATATTGAGTTTCATTTATACAATGATTCATGTTTTCTCTGTCATTTTTCATCTTTCTCCTACGGGTCGAATTGGATGATCCAAAAAGCTAGATTTGGCCCCCGGACCATGGGTTTGACACATGTGATCGAGAGGGATTGCAGGTAAAGGGGCGCACTATGAGAGTGAACCTGGGAGTGTCAGTCCTGTTTCTGTGAAAAAACCCTGGAACCAAACATAACAACCTTGGATCAATCTGACACTGAGAATGTTCATGTACATACCTTTAATTTAAATGTTCTACTGCACTACTTATCAATGCTCTACTGCACTATTTTCCTTTTATTATTATTATATTTTATTATTATCTTTCTTTTCTATTATTTTCCTTCTTTTATCTTATTTTTTAATTTTTATTTTGTATCTATTTAATTATTTTTTATACTATTATTATTATTATTATTATTATTATTATTTGCACATTCTAGTCTAACTACTGTTTATATTTATACTTATGTTTATACTTATTATCATCTTTTCTAGCTGATTGTTTATTGTTGAAAAATTTTTGTTTTCACTATTGGAGAGAGCACAGTTGACCGAGTCAAATTCCTCGTGTGTACAACATACACTTGGCAAATAAAGATGATTCTGATTCTGATTCTGATTAAAGAATGAACTTTACTCGCCTGTATAGGTAACCCGGCAGCGGCTGCTGCTGCTGCTGCCAGCACGGCTGCTTGACTCTGGTAATGCTCCAGTGATGCAGAAGGACGGGGAAGAAGACCCTCTCTGCCACCTGACATTGGAGGAAAAAACAGAACTCAATAACACAAACAGAACAAAGACACCCCCAAAAAACGTCACAGAATGTGAAACACTGCATTTCACGTTACCTAAAAAATGAAATTGATATCTACCCACATCGTGGTAGACCAGTGTTTTTCAACCTTTTTGAGCCAAGTTACATTTTTTTATGGCAAAAAATCCCAAGGCACACCACAACCGAAAATGTTGAAAAACGAAACGTAGCCTGTATTAACATTACGCAGTAATTCTTATCAAAGTGTCTTGGAATCAAATAAACAAAGAAAATAGTTTGCATGTTTTCTTTCTTATAAAAAGTACACATTTAACACTGCAGTCATTCTTATGACTAAGTATTTTAATATGAATCAAATGAACATAAAAAAAAAATCTACTAAGATTTTTTAAATAAAAATTGCAATTAACAATATGCAGTCATCATCAAAGTGTCTTGAATATAAGTCAAACAAAAGTCTATAATCATCTTTCATATTTTGCATACTTGGTGGGTAAAACACAAACATTAAATATAATTAGAATTACAATTGAACTATATTTTTATGAACTTTAGACCAATTAGATGAAATTTATCATTTCCCACGGCACACTTAATGATCAAAAGTGTGCCGCGGCACAGTGCTTGAAAAACCCTGTGGCAGGCATAGCCTACATTTGTGCAGAAAGCAGAAAAAAAACTCAAAACATGTTTTTCTTCCCATCGTTGCACCTGACTCAAAGTCAGAAATGCTTCATAAACAGCAACACATATATATATATATATATATATATATATATATATATAAAAAGTGACAATTTCCACAAAATTGCTGCTCAAAGATAAAAGTTTCCAGTTATTACATAGTTGCCATCGGTTACAGAGCGGAGATGGACGTTTGCCCTACCTGCATTGGATGAACCAGTTACTAACTGGTTGATCAAAGGCTGCGCTTTAGACAGCTCCACAGCAAGCTGACGGCCTTTAAACATCGTCCCATTGAGTGCGTCGATCGCTAAAACGGCCTCCTCCTTTCTCTCCATGTGCACAAATGCATAGCCTACGTTTGAACATAACCTTGCTGTAAAGAAAACAAGAAGCAGATAAAAACAAATGGATTAGACTCGTGACACTGAACCTAAAAAAATAAATATATTTAAACCCTTGTGACATTAAGGAGGGGAGAGACACACTGAAACAATGAGCAAACCTACCAAAAAATAAAATCTCTACTTACCTTTGACTTTATCACAGTCTAACACTCGTCCAAAAGTTGAGAAAAGTCCATGCAAGTCATCAGCTGAACATGTCGCACTGAGGTTTCCCACAAACACTTTAGTGGAGTTGGGTGGACGTGCACGTGACTCCTCCACCACCAGGGGTCTGCCTCTGTACTCTTTTCCATCCAGATGCCTTATAGCCCTACAGAAGTTAGAGGAAAAAAAACAATTAAAAAAAAAAAACATTTTTTAAACAAACACAAAATTACAAAGTTATGCCATACAGCATAAGAACTGAATTTTTCTCCACAGGCCTAATATTTAATGCCAACTGTGCCTCAGTTAATGAAACAAACGAGATCCATTCTAATAAACTCAAGATCACTGCCCTTCTCCCTGTCAGAAATATTGCAGTTAAAGGGCATAAAGTAATAAATAATACATATACATTTTTGCTAATATTCAAAGTTGCAGATACATTTGACATAAATATACCTACAGTTGTACAGGATTAATAAATTGCTTAATCAATCCACTAAGATGAATTATATAGTAAATGTCCAAAATGTGGTGCCCTCTGTTAAATTTTGTACGCCCACCAAAACAAATCTCCCAAAAATTTCAATTCAAGAATTTGGAAGGAATATGAAGCCCAATATAATATACAAAATAACTCCCAAAACACACAAAACCACAGTGAAATTTCAATAAACGTACATAAAGTAACAACAAAAAACATTAAAATAATTTTTTTAAATACACAAAAATGACTCAAAACAGGCATAATGTAAACCAAGACACACAATGACACAACAAATGACTCCAAAGGCACACAAAATGGCAACACAATATATAAAATACTACTAAAAACAGCAAACAAGAACACACAAAATAATAACAAATAAACATAAAATGAACCGACAAACAAAAAATGACAGAAAAATACAAAAAATGACTCAATGAACACCAACTTAATAAAAACTCACAAAAACACAAACAGAAAATCCTTTGATATTCCTTGTATTAAAGCTCATATTGGTCATTAAATTCTGACAGTAATGTTGATAACGTGACCTTCGATCAGAAAATCAACATTTAAGTGGCCATACACAGTATATAAAGTTTACATTTATTCCAAAAGTCAGCATTTTCAAATTCTGGCAGAAAGGAAGAAGGACCATCACTAATGTGTTGAATAAATATTAATGTGAATAACGTTGAATAGGTTCAGAGGTTGAATACCTGTCAGCTGCTCCCTCTCCCTTTAGGGTGACGAAGGCATACTGTCTGAGCAGAGAGCAGGTGTTGATCTCTCCATATGGAGCGAAGAGCTTAGTGAGCTCGTCGTGTGTGGCATCTAAAGGAAGGTTTCCCACAAACAGCTTGACGTTGTCACCGCTCATCTCTGAATCCGGCATCTATAACACAGAAAGCGCACAACGCAGGACATTGGTCATGTGTTACACACTGGGCCAACTGTAGCCTGATAACCCTCAAGATTAGTATATATCAAGTCCAGTCTCCACAAAAGACAAAAACCCCAAATAGTGTGTTTATATAAGTTTGTTTACATAGAGGATAACCCTATGGAATATACATATGGGGTTACTAGGCAACCGTATGGTCAAAAACGCACGGACATTAGCTGAAAAAATTAGCCGAAGCTAACAAGACGGATACTTTTCGCGGTTAAAATTGATCGTACTATGTTACAGACACATTACTTGTTCGTGCACCTATTGTGGGTTACAATGCCAACAAATAGGAATAAAATCTATTAGTAAACTCCATTTTCATAAGCTACCTCAAATATATGCTAGCTGAAAACTCCAAGCCACTGCTGGCCATTTTGTTCAACGCCAACATGAACCGAGCTAGTTGTGTTAGCTGCTAATGCTAACGTGAAAATATCTACACCGTGCTAGCAAACGTAAGCTAAATCTGAGACATTTTCACCACCTCGTATGCACTATAGACACTAAAGAATGTTCGCTATAAGATCAGTGAACATTCTTTTATTAATTTAGGCCCAAAAAAAGACACAGGACGTCTCACCCAACGCGGTCCTGGAGCTGTTGTGTTCGAAACCTCACTTCCGGCTCCGTTAAGTCATCGCGACACTGTGGAGTGCACACGCCGCCATTAGGGCGCAGTTACACCACAGTTACAGAAATTACACAAACTTCGTATATTTGACATTTTGCAACTCAGTAGAGTGCTAATATGTATTTGCATGTTTTATCCGGGTTACATAATGTTAATGTTCATGCTGCAGTATGCAGTTGCAGAGTTTCTTTGTATATTCCTTAGATTTTCGTTTACAAACTAAATAAAGTAAAATAAGATACACAGTCCCACATAAAACAAAAAATAATAATCTTAATTAGAATTATCCTAATTATTATTATTTATATAAGTTTTATTATACATCACTTTACCAAAGTTATATTTTTGTTGTCCTTTATAAAATGCTAAAAATCTCCATCATACAATGTGCATTTTTGTTGCTCATTGGTAAATCCATATTATTAATGTTAATAATTTATTGAAACGGTTTTGTTTCTTACCAAATGTTCTAATGTATATTAATAAGTAACACGGTAAGGCAGTATGAATGCACCCTTAGACTGGCTGTAGTTTCACCCCTTAATCGGTTGTTGTTGCAATAGTTATGCTGCAAGAACCCACAGCCCTGGTTACTTTAAAACCTAAGACCTTAAGATCAGATTTTTTTGTGAGACAATGGCAACTCCCCCATTAGGTGTCCCAATGTTTATTCCATAATTTGAGCTAATACTGTGTAAGTATATCCCTTGCCAGTCAGCAGCACTAACCATTGTTCCACCAAGCAAATCAAATATAACTGTGAAACGCTTAAAAAAAAGTTATTTGATAAGTAAAACTAATGTTACATCCCTAATGTTATTTGCTAAATTATTTGCAACCTAGCTAATTAAAAATATGATTTTTAACTGAAAATTCACTGAAAAGTAAATTTCTAAGATTACTACTAGAATTTACATTAAAAATCAGGTGCACTTGATGATAAATTAGCTAAAATAAGTTTGAGACCCCTAATAACAAAGAGTAAAACTACAAACAAAAACAGTAAAAACAATGGCGACATTCAAGAAAAATAAAGCCATTTATATATATATATATATATATATATATATATATGAAAAAGAATATGAAAATGCAAGTTTGCAAAATTAATTAATATTTTTTATTATTCTGTTTTTATTACACTGTTTTTATTGTAAAGTGCCCTTGGGGGACCTGAAAAGCGCTTTTAAATAAAAATTATTATTATTATTATTCTTAATACTGAAATTATGTAACTAACACAAGTAAAATTGTAAATTAAATTTGAGCAAACAAAGTAAAATCTGACTAAATTTATCCAAGACAAAACAGGAAACACTGTAAACACTCCTTTTTAATTTTAACCAAACTACCTTTAACAGCGCAGCATTGACAAATGATCCTTTGAAAAGCCTCGAGTTTACATTCTCCATTGAAATAGCCCATTTGACGTCGGGCAGTGCGTAATGACGTCAGTTTCCAGGTGAGATCAGGTGGGCAGAGGGGAGGGGCCTATTGGAGGACTCACGTCAAAAACGGACCGTGTGGAAAGTCTATGGTGGAAACAAAGTTACTTTCTTAAAGTTTATGAATGGCGGAAAGAACAAGACCCGATGAACCATGAAGTAAAGATGATCTACACAACTTTGGGTGAGAAGTTTTCTTCAAACAGGTCGACGAACAACGCTTTACGGTAAAAAAAAAAAATCTTCACAGTTATAAGTGGCATACAGTCTTTTTTTAATATACAAGTTTAGAAAAACATGTTAACATCTAAATGTGTTATTAGTTAGTGTTAGTCATTGGTTTTCTAACTGGTTGAATGACTGATCTAAAGTTTTTTCCCCACAGGCTTCCATGTAATGTAATGTAAGCCCTACTGAGCTGCTGCACTAAACCAAGTCTAGACTTGCTGTCTCAACCTGGGCAGGTTTACTATGCAGGTGTGTATTTCTCTCTCTACCACAGCTTTTCATTGGCAAGTTCAACCAGAGACACTAAAAACTGGGATTCTCAAAATAGGGTGCATGCCCTCTAGGGAAGGGGTTCTCAACTGGTCTCAACCTGCGACCCACATTTTGCCATGTTCATTAAATCGCGAGCCACTTTTTTTTTTTTTTTTTTTTTTTTTTTTTTTTTTAGAATTCAACCAACCAATTTAGTTTTTCAAAAACACACATATAATCTTTTTTGAAACACACATCTATATATTTTCATGTGCAACATTAATGTAAAAAGAAATGCTTCTTTCAAAATAAAATAAAAGTCCAACATGAAGACAGTAAGTATTTCTTTTTGATCAGTTGTCTGCGACCCACCCAATACAGGTCCGCGACCCACCAGTTGAGAATCACTGCTATAGGGGTCTGGGTATTGCAAGCGTTTTGGGTCATTTAATTTGCCATCCAATGTGTTTTTTGTTTACATTCTCCTTTTTTGTTGTTGTTGCCATTTTGATGTTGCAGATTATTGCGATGTGAAGTAGATTTTTGTAACTCTTAAAATGTAAAGCCTGTGTCCTTTTTTATTATTATTAATAATAATAATTCAATTGATTTAAAAGCACCTTTCAGACCACCCAAGGACACTTTACAATAAAAACAGAATAATAAAAACAGTAAAGACAGAGAAAAGAAAGGCAATGAAGTTGACATTAGGGACGAGAATTTACAGACTTTTTTGTAATTGTATTGATACATTTTTACTTTTAAAATGACTTCTATGCTGTGACAATATGATTTTTTTAATTGTCTTTTTAAATTTTCATTGTGAATACAAAATGTGTAGATATTTTTTTCCCCCCACACCCTTGATACTTTTTTTAATGCACATTTTTGACTTTGTTTACCATTAAATATATTTATTTTCCTCTATTAGTATGTTTCTGTTCACATCAAGGAATACTTGACTTTCCTGAATTGTGATCCTAACTTCATCACTTTTAAATTGTCAATATTGTATTTATTATCCTCTATTTTTTTTCAATTTTCTGCTGTAATGAAGACATGTCCCTTTGGGATTAACTCTGTCTGTCTTTCTCATATCAAAAACTGATTTACTAGGAAGGAAATTTAGAATATAAAAATTATTTTTTTAATCAAAACATGGTTTTTATATTGGCTCAATATGAAAATGATTTATATATAGTGCTTAATATAGAAATCTATATTTTAAATTAGTGCAACTACTTCATAACTTATGATTTCAGACTGTTTCTTTTGCTTTAATGTTGATTTTTATTATTATATATTGAGAGCAGTGTTACTTTTTTGAAGGGACAATAACGAGACTGACAAATTTTAAAAAACGTAAACAAAAACGCTATTAAACTACATTGATATTTTTGTCAACGAATAAATAGTAAAGTATATTTTTGTCACATCTAATCAGAACCCATGTGATCTAATATCAGGTTGATCAGTTTTAGAATTTTAGTCGACTAAAATCTTAATTTTATTTAGTTATAACCAATGATGATGCTTATATCAAGAGTCATTCTACTTTATTATGATGACTGTTTCTTTTGCTTTAACATTCATGTGGTATGAAAACGTTACCTCACAATAATTAAAATTTTTTAGATTTATTTAATATTCATGCGTTTCCCTGTGTATGTGTTAAGATGGCGCAGCAGGGTGAACCTCTGTATGACTTCCCAGAGCCCACCCAGACGTCTCAGAGGCATCAGAGAGGGCAGGGCTCCCTGAGGAGCATCAGCGCCCTGGACCGACTCCTCCTCACTGTTCCTGTGTGGCTTCAGCTGTCCATCAACGCAGCCACTGCACTGCACATTCTACGGAGGGAGCCTCCTGGGGTCTGAATCACACCTGCCAGAAAACTATCACATGGCTAAATCATTTTGACATTTTTCAATCAGAACTTAACCACAGTTACTGTCACCCTTCTATTAGATCCTCATCGTCTCTTATCAGCGCGCTCTTATAACTTTTCTCTTCATTATTTTTCTACTCTCATGTCTGACAGACATTCCTCATTCGAAAGTCCCGCACATCACAAAGAAATGTGCTTTGTGTCCGTTTGGCAGACGACAGCGTGCCATCGTTTGTTCAACAGTTTGGCATCAAAGAGGAGCCCACGACCAAAAGTACGAACTGAGCCTCTAAACTGCACTTATTTTTTAGATACAATTTGTTTTGTCAGATTTAACATGAAAAGTTAAATGCCAATACATTCAGAGAGCATTAAAAACATCAACAAAAGATCAAATTCAATTCAGATTCATTCAAATTTAAATGCAAGGCATAATTGTATGATTATTGTAAAATTATGACTACTACATAACAATTTTAACCACTATTTATCCTAGGAGCTGGTTGAATAATTGAGGTATTAGTGTATTTAGTTTATTAGTTAACCCTTGTGATGTCTTAACATTTTGTATTAGTCCCTTTGTCCTAAATTAAACCAGCTTAACTTTAAATCCCAAATCGATTTTTCATTATGAAACAATGTGTTTTTCATCAATTTAACACATTCACTTGAGAATTTTGACTTTGAAACTTTAGAAATTTAAAGCCTTAGAACTTTAAAACTTTACACATTTAAAAGTGTATAGCTTTAAAATGTTAGAACTGAAAATTTCAAAATTTAGAATGTTAGAACCATACAACTTTAGGGCTGTAGCTTTAGAACTAACTTAAGAACTTTGATATTGCAGAGCTAAGAACAAAAACAATTAATGATCTTATGGACTTCCTCCTTTAATTAATGCTGCAGAAATGGGTGTGATTATAGTTGACTTCCAGTAGCTAACTTCTTCTTGGAGTCAGTTTGACTCTGTAGAAATGTTTTCATCCTTATGGTGTGAATACCTTCACATAACATCACTATTCACATGAATTTTCTTCATTCCCAGCTTTGTATCTGGAAACTTCAGCCATCAGATTTCCTGATCTCCCAAGACTTATTTCCTTTTACTGCGCCAGCAAGTATGAACTAAAACATGTTACTTCTCTATTTGCACATGAGACTGCCAGTGTCCAGTGATGTGTGTTATTCTGTGTGTGTGTGTGTTTAGAGATGTGTTACCTTTTCCTCTGGAGCTTCCTGGAGCCATTGCAAGAGCATCATCGCACAAAGAGCTGGAGTCCATCTCTCATATGGGAATTGGTTGGTGGTTTTTTCTTTGTCTACTTCCTATGTAACTTAAATTTGACATATAGCAGCTTGTCCATTTAACATATTTGTATTCATTAAAGATAAGGATACAAAAAGCAGTTTATAAATATCCAAACTCTTGTTTTAAACTCCTTGAAAGTACAAATTAAATGTACTTATAATTAGTGCCTTTTAGATTTAAACAAAAAGAAATGATTACAACAGAAATAATATTAACTTTGAAATTATTTTACCAAATCAAACAATTTTCATCGCGAGTGGCCTTTATTACAGGTACATCGTATTTATATTTAAAATATTTATTCAAACATAACATTATAGTGTTGAAAAGTAAATATATATTTTACCTTTTTTTAATAAACAGTTTTCCTTGTTGATAATAATTGAAGACATTTTTAAAACAGGGAGGGAGCGATGTTATCGGCCGATATTTGTCATAAAATGTCAGTTGACATAGGTATCAGTTTTTCCACCAATATTATTTAAAAAATTTTTTCTTTTTTTTTAATGTGTAATAAATCCAGTAGGACAACACACTAAAAGTAGGATTAACGTGTTGATTAACATAGATATGTAAATTGTGGCCTAAAATGAGGTTGTGGGGGGAGTGGGTCGATGTATATTTAAAGATAATAAACATCAAAAAGCAGAAATAAATGTGGGACAATATCGGAAGTTGACAAAAAGCTAATATCTAACATCTAGAGCAGGGGACTGTAGCATATTGGGACTGTTTAGAAGAGAGGTTAAACTATTTGGTGGTAAAACTTCATGCATGTGCAGCTTCTTCTCATTAGTTTACTGGATATTAGGTTGAAAAGGCTACATTATCAGTCTTGTAAAAGACAAGCAGCAACACACTGAATAAAGGAATCTACTATGGATGATGTTAACCCAGGAAAATTCTTATTGGCAGAATTCTGGAATTCCCACCTGAATATCCGTGGGCCACGTGAAACATCCAAACCTCAGAAAGAAGAGGAGCAGAAACCAGATGCAGCTCCAGCTGTGCCTGCTGCTAACCCACTGCTAACCTCTGGAGCTGAGCCCTGTCTGGACAATAACAGTGTCACTGCATCCAAACCTGATCCCGTTCCCACCTTGTTCCACGAGTTCTGTCCCATCTCCACCCGTAGCCCCAGAGAGCTGGACTGTGGCCCTGGCCTTGGTGCTCTTTGCTTCATCAACCCACTTTTCCTGCAGTGCCAGAACTCTCCGTCCAGACACCGCATGTTCAAACGCAGCCTAAAGGTTCGTGTCTCTTCGGAGACGTCCACGCTGCTTTCCCCACCTCTCGCTTCACCGCCGCCGCCTCCTCTGATGCCCAAAACTAAAGGGAGGTGTAAGGCCAAGAAAGCTCACAGTCAGGCCCCAGTACCACCTGCATCCTCAGTCCTTCATCTCCAGCCTGAGATCCAAACCCAGGTTGAACCAGGCCAAAGGACTGCAGGTGTAGAAGAAGAAAAGTTTGGTGCCGAGTTACCAACAGCCATGATGACCCTTCTACCCATCGACTCTGACTACATGTCACCATCAGCACTCGGACGCTCTCAGTGTCCCTCTCTCTCTCCTTACATGTCCCCTTCAGTTTCCCCTAAGGTTTCTTACCTCTCTCCCAAAGTCTCTCCATTTCCCTCCCCCCTCAACTCTCCCTTAGCTTCTCCATCCCTCTCACCTTATCAATCCCCATCTTTGTCTCCCAGGATTCCCTTTCCTCTCTCACCATTCGACTCAAATCTTTCATGTTCTTCTACGGAACAATCTCCATCTCTTTCTCCTGTGCAGTCCTCGTCTCCCTCCCCCGTCACAAACTTGGCCTTCTTCGCTCCAATGTCAGGACCGGCCTGTAATGTGTACGATATCCCTGTGACGCTGAAGGAAAAAAACGCAAAGAGAGAAGTCGAGGAGACGTGTAAAGAAAAAACAGGCGATAATGGACATCCAAGAGATGACTCGCAAAGGAAGAAAGACTCAGAAGAAGAAGAAGAGGAGGACCAGAATCTGGCTTTACAGATGAACGCTGCTTCTCTAAAGGACACACATGAATGTAGTCATTTACACAAGGATGAAACAGGCTGATGGCAGAGTTGGGGTCAATTACAATTACATCTTCAATTATCCATGTTAAATTACAACTTTATTATGATTACGGTGACAGGCATTTTATCCAATTACAAGTATTTTTCAGTTGAAGTTACATTCGTAATTACTAAAGTTCAATTACTGAGTCTTTAATAAATAACTCCATGAAACTTAACCTTCCTCTTGTGTTGGCTTCTCTTATAATGAAGGCTAAGTTTTGACCTATGTCTGTAAAATACACTAAAAAATTTTATCTTTCATCCAATTTTTTCTCATCTCTTTGTTACCTTGTTAGGCTCCCTTAACCATTAAAATATTGGTTTCCATATTTTGTGCTGTGCACACCAATATCTGATATGAAACATATTTTAATAATTGTTAACTACTTGTGTGTAAGCCATAAAATTGTAACACGATTCCACATTTTTACATTTAATTAAATTGTAATGAATAGTTTTTATAGAATGTATCGAATGTATAGAAATCATCATAATTGTAATTCATTTCCAATTTCGCAACTGAAATTATAATTGACCCCAACCCTGGTTGATGGTATAAAGTCGGAGCAAATTGATGCCACAGACTGTAAATAAATCACGTTTGTCTCCAACAGCAACTTTATAAATCTGTTTTACAAAAACACAATTGATCTTATCAAACAAGTTTATTTGCATTAATCGTCCACATCATTTCTCAAGACTTTACAGTAAGTAAGCCTCACCCACAATTTATAAGGAAGCAGCCACAGCAGCTGAATTCCCATCCGAAGCTGCCAAATAATCAACAAGAAGGTGAACAGGTTAGAGGTAAAAGTTGTCTTAAAAAAAAAATAGGAATTTATTAATTCAATGTTAACATACAAATTAAGTTATTTTGTTGTTCAGTTGTTATTTTGTCATGTTTCCACTATGTGAATCCTGTTTGATTTTTTTTTCCATGTTTCCATTAAAGCTTGTTCACTTGTTTCAGTGTTCATTAATAAGCCCAACACCAAGCACACCTAAAAAATCTGATATGTGATTAACACGGCTTCACTTCACCCTCCTTAAAGCACCTCTAATTTAAAAGACTGTAATCTTTCACCAACAAACCACATCCTGGGCACTATTAGGAGACGATTAGCACCAGCAGGTAGCATCTCTCTTGTTCAGCTCCAGCAGATCGGCCTCTAGCAGCTCTGCGTCCTCCTCGAAGCGCTCGGTGAAGGAGCGAATCAGACCTGCTGCAGTGCCTTCATATTCCACCAACTCCACACTGTCCCCTGTAAAACACACACACACACACACTAGAGCTTTGTTCTGCAAATCCCTGCAAAATTAAGGCAGGATGCAACTAAAAAGGGCAATTCAAACAGAGAAAGAAATACAGAAAATATGCTTGTATCAAAGTTGAATAGGTGAAAAAGTAAGCAACATAATTTTAACTGTGCCAGTCAACACACTGCATTAATAAATCCCTTTCAAAATAAAAGCTCCACTGTCACCCCCCTGAAAATATGTCCACAAGAACTTCTGATCAAAAATAAACTATCACTATAGATTTGCACACAACTCAGCACTAATCAAACATTCAAATAAATCTATTTTCAATCATTTTAAACTTTCAAGACTTTTTGGTGACATTCTTTAAGGCACGGGACTTTTTTTCTTCTCGATTTCACAAAGATTTCAAAATATATAAATTACAGGACACTTTGCCCTATCTTGCTTCCTGAGTCAGCTTGGATAAACAACAGTGACCAATGACCCTTTACATTAGAGATGGGCACCTTTAATAATACACTGTGATGGTCCACAATAAAAACATGCACATCACTGCTTTCAGACCCTTGTGTCCCACCTTCAGTAATCAGGTGTGTTTAAAACAAAGTCCTCTGATTTAGAAAAGAAAATTCACCCACCGCAAGTTTAAATGCCATTTTTAATGTCTCCCTACCAATAGCTCATAATCCAAATACACATTATGTTTACACTGCAAATTCAATTAAGCAAGTCAATAGCATTTGAATTCACAAAAATAAAACTAACGTATTTGTAAAAGTGTGAAATAAATCCAGCAAATGAAATAACACTTTTAATTAAACCCTGTCATCTATCTGGCGTAAAAAGTGTCATGGCAAATTTTATATTCATCATCATATCCTCAAATGTATGTTCATGTGTACAATTTGTCATGTTTTAATACATGACGACTCCATTAATCTTTACACTTTTGAACAGCTGAATCATGATTAAACAGTACAGATCGTATTATTCTCAGTGCAGCACAGTCTCTGCCAAGGACATACACTGACGTACACACTTATCAAGACAGATAAAGACTGGAGCCAAACCTTCTCATAACATCTTCATCATCCTCCAACATTGCCACTATGGGCATCTGACTCCCTCCCTTTTGTCTCTCTCTGTTGGGACCTTTTCTTATCTGTATAAAAAGCTTAAGCTTTGAAACTGTCGGGACGGGGCGCGGCACTTCCTTCGGACGTCCGCCTGGACGGACGCTAATTTTGTTTCACTTTGTTCCATTTTGTACCTTTTTTCACAGTTTAGAATAAACATTTTTTATATAAAATCATCAATGCTTCTCCTGGATTCCATAAATCAACACAGAGCAATGAATCATGTCTCAAATGAGGTCAACCGTAAATTCTGCCGTAACAATTGGCGATCACGAACAGGACCATCTTCTGTCCACCCCTCGGACAGAGACTGGAGCACGAACCATCGGTTGAACCTCAAACACCAATTCGGACTAAGGTAAAGCTGCCTTTATAAACATATATGTATAAATTTTCATTTACATATATATATATTCGCTCTGTGTTGATTTTTTTTTTTTTTTTTTTTGGAACCAGTCAAGCATTGTATTGATTTTCAGCTTTGAGCTTTGATTTTGATCCTCAGCTGTTCTGTGTTTTGACGCAGTGAATAGCTATGAGAAGGGCTCAAATGGATGAGGTTCTATGCTTTTTAATGCTGTAGGTTCTCTCTGGTTTTCTTCGGGCTCGGATATTTTGTTTAGGCATAAAATACGGCTGGTCATTATTTACTTTGGTTTTGTTCGGACACCCACAGACAGCCTGTGAGGTCCTGACCAGAGATAGACGGGCAACAAGGTTTCCAAAACATCCCAGCGGTGCCATGATCTGAGTTCACCTCTGTACCGAAAGCAAAATAGATTAAAACCCCGAATCTAACCTAAATTGTGTTTCTGTGAATCAAACAGATGAACAATCCAATAAACAAATAATATATGCATACGCATATACAATCTTGGTATGATGTGAACTCAGATCATGCTTTCAGGCGAGTTTTACTTTTTTTTATCTTTGTTTTTATTTTGTTTAAACGTGGAATCAGATTTCTCCCTTTGGCTTGGCTTTAATGCTTTCATTTGACGAGTGTCAGCTTTTGAGAAAGGGAGAGAAATACAGAGAGCCAAACACACACACACGTCGCTGCTGTGTTTTTCTTTTTTTTTGGACGGGTGAACACACACACACACACACACACACACACACACACACACACACACACACACATACACACACACACCCACACACCCACACACACGTACAGAGAGAGAAAGGGAGAGAGAGAGAGCACACACACAGGCACGTGCACGGGCGCACGCACACGCCACACCCATCCCAAGAGAGAGGTGGCGCCCCTCACTGGCCAGTTTAGTGCACTACACACTTGTGACACAACATTGTGATTTCTCACTTCTCCCCTGCCGATAGAATAGTGCCATTACACACAGACACTATTTTTATTTTTATTTTAAATTTTATTTTGATTTCATGTTTGATGGGCAACACACACTCAAACACACACTATGATGAATACAGTATTTCATTTTATTCTATTTTAATATTACTGTTACCATCATTATCATTTTTTATTATTTAAATTGTTAGTTTCTGTTGGCTTTGTGGTTGTCCCCTGAAGAAACGACATCTTCAATGAAAGAATGAAATCACCTTCAACTCTTACGCTAATGGAATGTCAACATCATTCAAAGGACCAAGCATCAGAAGGAAATGGACAATCAAAGGTGTGTGACCTTTCAGGACTCAAGGACTCAACTCCCATTCAGCAAAGCAATGCTGAAATAACTCGCTCAGTCCCAAGTCAACTCTTCATCGTCTATGAATGGGCCGCATGCCAATGCTGGATTAACACATCCTGCCCCATCATCAAAGACTGAGAACCTGTGGGCGTCGGAGTGGACACTCCCCCCACCAATGAGTTGCGAGTTAAACGCCACGACTACTGCCTGAATGATGGGCAGCAACTGCAGACTGGTCACACGTCTGCTGGAAATCTTCACCAAAAAGACACTGTTTCAAAAGCCACAAGGATACCAAGCCACAAGAAGTCCACCACAGCCTTTGGTGGTAGTGCGCACGCACACGCACAGGCACGCGCACGCACAGAGCCAAATCACTTTAGCCTTGAACTTTGGCATGGAGGGGGACAACTAGCAAATAGCCAACAAGCTTCTCCTTCGCACAATACTAACCCCTCTATCTTCTGACTGTGCACTAGATTATTTTGTTTTCATTTATTCTCTCACACGCAGACAGACCAGACATACAGTCACACACCCACATTCACAACTATGAGAAACACAGGACCACCAGAACTTCACACAGAACCCTTCTGTTTGCCACATGAGATCAAGTGTGCCCATCATTTATCTTTGCTTTTATTCATTATGTTGCTCATTTATTTACACTGCTTTGGCCTTTATGAGAAAACAACAAACAAAGGGGAAGAAAATAGTGTTACTGATAAGGTTGTTTTTGTTTGCTTTTCTTTAATTTATTTTCTTGATTGAGGGGAGGCCCCCCACAATGCAAGATATGGTTACATCCGCTGAAGACAGAGCCCTCTGTTGCCTCAGCTTTTGGAGCTGAAGTTTTAATTTTTTATTATTTTATTGGCCATGATTTTTTTTGAGCTCATACGTTTTTCTCCTTTGTTATTTCTGAACGATTCTTCTTTTTCTCTTTTGTTTTTACTCAATTTCAGGAAAATTGAGACAGAGATTGAGGACTGCAGCCTCAACGAAGTTTAAATTTTGACATTTTTTGACCGATACCCTCGTAAACAATCTGTACCTTACCCTTTTTGAAGCTGCTTGCGACAGACAGCCTAGTTCAACATTCATTGTTTTCATTTTGCGCGCTTCCCCCTTACCGCGTCGGACTGTCTGGCCGGCCCAAAGCCACTCGACAGCATGGGGGGGGTACCAAATTTTTCCTGAGAAAAAATGTCCCATTAGTTGCTATGAGTACATAGGCAATTACTTTTCAAACAAGAAGTCCTGGTTTAATGTGCAGAAAAAGGATAAACCTTGCTAGGGAAAGCACTCTTCGGGGGATAGCGGTCCACCTGATTTGATACATGCTTGGTAACCGAATACCGTTCTGAACAAATTTCTACGTTCCCTTAGAGTGAGGGTTATTAGAGGTTGCGTGCTCCGTTCAATCTTAAGAAGTGCCCAAAAGAAAGTCCTGACAGTCTGCGTTGGTTTATAATTCTCCTGCTAATTCGGAGGGTTTTTTTAATCTCCGGAGTAACGAGTGGTCGAGTTTGAAATTCTCCCTAGCTTTATATTTTAAATAAAGACACAGGTCGAGAGGTTACCCTTCCCCCATACTCCTCCCAACTTTATATTTTTCTTAAAGTCAGAAGTTGGAAGGTTCCCTGGAAATTCTCCCTACTTTATATTTTCATAAGGCAAGGTTGAGAGGGTCTCCGGCTAATTCAGATATTTGTTTTAAGTTTCTGGAATTTGCAGCTGTTGAGAGTTTCCCGCGGTTTGGTACCGCGGTTGAGTTTGTTGTTAGGCATGGCCATGCGATTCCTGCCTGATCAGCAGATGAGCAGACTGTCAGTACTGCAAGGGACAATACTCTAAGTGTAGACTCCGCCAAGGCGGAAGTAAAAAGGAGCGTACCTCTTAGTAATCAGACGATACCAGTAAAAAGCAATTAATTAACACTAAAAGGTTGCCAAGCATGAGGGGGCAATAAGAGCTCATTGACCCCGAGAGACGAGGTGGACTGGCTATCGCCATTGGTGGGTTAGATGAGACCTATATTCCACTTAGACACTGCAGCAAAACCTTGTGAATGCATGGACGTGAAAATTGAGGCATGAACGTGTGCGGTGCATGAGTGACTGAATGATGACACGTTACGTATGCCTGAGAGAACCGCGTTGTGAGTGCGAATGTGCCGTGGACGTGTCATTGAGTGATTGACCGATGAATGGCTGTTTGACCACACATGTTCCTCTGTTTCACCTTCTTTTCCTCCTGGGTTCTGATGCACTAGATCTTCTCCTTGTTTTTGCCAATTATGTAGTGGGGTGTTCAGAAAACACTGCTGCTTGTTAAAAATTAAGGTTTTAGGCCTTGGGCCTTCTAAAAAGTTACCAGGTTTTAAAGGTTTTTTCTGGGTGTTTAAAAACACCAAACGACGTTTTTTATATATGATACCACTTTCAGTGGAATGACTGGCTTTGACCTTGACTGACCTTACATGTTCAGTGTCCATGTTTGTTGTTGTTATATGTGTATACTCGTTGTGGTGTGCACTTGTCTACGTCTTCGTCTTAGTTGTTGTTATTATGTAGCTTTTTCCAAAATACAGGTCGCTGTAAGGAGACGAATCAGATCCAACTAAAGAAAAGAGATATTTTAAATTATCCAGTTAAGTCTTAATGGTTTCCTCTCTTTCTGTTTCTGAGTGTTTCCTAACAGAATGCCACCGCCTTCTCGACTCCGATCCTTCCTCCAGCCGCCATGCCTGGTCACTGCTTGTTATGATGAAGGATGAGAATTAAAGGGAAGTATTGTCCATAACTGTAACTGGGAAACAAAGGGGAAATAGATTGAAATAGACACGTGACAATATGACATATTGTGGATGTTCTAACATAATATCTATTCCAGAGACTACAGAGACTTCCAATCCAACTGCGAAAGTGGGGACAGATCTTCAAATTTCCAAAAGGAGCGTACAGTTGACCCTGGCTTTGACCTTTATGGCTGAGGAGAAGGAGGTCGAGGAGGTTGGAGGGCACAAAGGCAGGCGGACACAAGAGAGAGGAAAACGGAGACACATCCAAAATGATCAGATAAGTGATTTTCCAATGATATTTATCATATGGTTTTAAGAATCCAAATGTATTCTTATGTAAAAAAAGGGAAGGGAGGGGCCAACGTCCCTCTGGTTTTTTATTTATATTTTATCATAGGAAAATATACATCAAACCCTCCAACTATTTTCTTCTTGTTCCACCAGCACTTAGCGTGCAAGACCATAAAACACCTTCACTGGGTTTAGACACTTTTAAGGGAAAAATTAAGTGTTCTCAACATTGGGTTGGTGGCCCAATCTGGGTCGCCTGAGATTTAAAAAAGGGTCCTCCTGAAATTCTTGATAATTGATTGAAATAAGAGATAGTTTAAAGTTAAGTAACTTCCAAGCATTTAAGGAAGCTCTCCAAACCGTGCTGGGGCTCGTCACCCCTACGAATGGGATAAATACAGAGAGCAAAAGACAATATGATTGTTCGACTCAACTTAACTTTAATTCTGTCTAACCTTAAAGGGCCAATAATCTCGCTAAACTCTGGTTCAGACACAGAATAGGAGACACTTTTGCCACCAATTGACCTTCAAAGTTAAGTAAATTACATCTCAAATAATAATTATGAGGGAAAATAATGAAATAAATGAACTGACAAATTCAGCTCTATAAAAGAATTAGGCTATGTAATCAGGTGTGGAGTGTTAACATTATTCAGAATAAATAAAGGATAGAATAAGATTTCTCCTTCACAAATAAGAGATAGAAAAAATGAAACAAACAATTTAAATAAATAAATAACATTATTTATTTATTTGGTTAAACTCATTTAGCTTTCTCACATCTCCATGTCTCCCAATTGTATGTTTTCATCTTGAGAAGACATGTAATCACACTCCACACTTCTCCGTCCGACTTGCATGTCCTTCTCCGTCCGACTTGCATGTCCTTGTAAACAGTGGTTCTCAAATTGCTTCTCACCAGGTAAGTAGATGTACCACAGATAATCACTGCAACTCCAGCTATGCTTCTTCTTACTCCAGGAAAAGAAAATCGAATTAATACTTCCTGCTTTTCTTTCAGCCTCATATTTTCCCACTCGCGTGCGAATGGGCTACAGAGCTAGCATGGCTAAAAGCTCACTAACCCACACCTAACCATTGTGTGATTGTGCACCTTTTAGGATCTGAAAAGCTCTCAGATCCTGACCTCTGACCTGTCTCTGCCTTCCTGGCCATACTAACTATTCATTTAGTTAGTTAACTAAACCTAACACCCCTAAACTTTTATTTTATTTTATTTTATTTTATTTTATTTTATTTTATTTTATTTTATTTCATTTCATTTTATTTATTTTATTTTGTTTTATTTTATTTTGGGTGAGTGTTTTTCCCCCCCACCCCCTTTTTTCTGTCCAGGTACCAGCTAAAAGCCTACCAGGTACCAGGTACCAGCTAAAGCCTCAGTAGTGGGATCGCGCCTGTGTTCAGGTACCAGCCAATCCCAAGAGTTCTGTTTCGGTGTTTTTCCCCCTCTTCTGTTCAGGTACCTTCCGATCCCAAGAGAGGTTGCCAGGTGTGTGGAGACTACCCTTCCTCAGACAACAACCAATCATCTACAACGCCGACCGAAATGAACGACCCACACGGCAGTGAAGGTCGCACAGCGGGCGACATGGATCCAAGATGATTGCCGAGACCAGCTGATGCTAAGACGGAGGCTGACCGAACAATGAAGGGGGAACCGACAAGGCCACTGAGACACACACACACAAGAAAACTCTCTAGAACAAGGGCCTAGCTTTGTTTATAAGCCACACCAAATGCTCATAGCTAGGTTGAGGGAGCTATTGGTTACCCCAGTTACCACTGAACTCAGCCGATGAAGACGAGTGATGTCCTTGATGCAAATGATGATTTTTGCTTATCTAGATGCAATAAAGGATGATTTTTGATGATTCATGCCATTAATAATAATAATGATGAAGAAGTTTATTTCCACATTTTTCTTGATATATCTGTGCCTCACAAAAGAAGAATATATCCAATGTATGACAATAACGATGCTAATGGTTAACCCTGACAGACAGCAAAGGTGGAATATAATAATTTTGTTTCTTGATTTGGTCGTTGAGGCGACCAAAAGTGGGGAATGTCATGGCAAATTTTATATTCATCATCATATCCTCAAATGTATGTTCATGTGTACAATTTGTCATGTTTTAATACATGACGACTCCATTAATCTTTACACTTTTGAACAGCTGAATCATGATTAAACAGTACAGATCGTATTATTCTCAGTGCAGCACAGTCTCTGCCAAGGACATACACTGACGTACACACTTATCAAGACAGATAAAGACTGGAGCCAAACCTTCTCATAACATCTTCATCATCCTCCAACATTGCCACTATGGGCATCTGACTCCCTCCCTTTTGTCTCTCTCTGTTGGGACCTTTTCTTATCTGTATAAAAAGCTTAAGCTTTGAAACTGTCGGGACGGGGCGCGGCACTTCCTTCGGACGTCCGCCTGGACGGACGCTAATTTTGTTTCACTTTGTTCCATTTTGTACCTTTTTTCTTAGTTTAGAATAAACATTTTTTATATAAAATCATCAATGCTTCTCCTGGATTCCATAAATCAACACAGAGCAATGAATCATGTCTCAAATGAGGTCAACCGTAAATTCTGCCGTAACAAAAGTAACCATCGTCACACGGTTCAGTCGCTCACCTTTAATTTTGGTGTTTGCTTGCACAAACATCTTGCGAGCTTCCTTTCTCAGCAGCACCGTTTCCCGCAGACGCAAAAAGTCGTGAGAACCGCCATCGCTGACCGTGGAGTAGCCTTCATAGAGCGCTCGCCCTCCTGCAACGTCTGCTGTTGACTTGAACACCTGCAAACAGGAAGCAGTGCATTAGAAACAATTGCCCTACTCCTAGTTTTTTTTCAATGGAATTTAAATGTGGTCACCTGAAATTTCTAGTAAAGGATTAAAAAATAAACAGATTAAAAATATGTTTTTAAAATGTTGTTCTTTTTCAAATTAAAACACAATCTTAAACCACTAATCTATACTTTCACTACAAGTTCAAATAAATCGCAGTATATACACTTTGTCACTTTGTGCAACAATCCTAGCTACTGTATTTTTTTTTACATTTGTAATAGCGTAAAAAATAAAATGATCAAAAATTAATTCTAGGTAAAAAAAAAACACTATTGTGTTAACAAGAAATGTGTGATATGAAAATGGGGTCACGATCCAAAAAGGTTGCGAATCACTGCCACTGACATTAGACATTATCACTAAATAAAAACAGTTTCACACTACTTTTAATTGTGGGAAGCTTGACAGTAGGACTGAAATGTTACAAGTATTGTTTTAGTGAAGACTAACCTGCAGTTTGCACAGGAACCTGTGGATGGCGTCCTTTCCCACGGTGCTGATCTTGCTTCTGTCCAGCGTGATTCGTATGTCTGGCTTTCCGTCCTGTCCCGTCACCTCCTTCAGGCCCACCAGGCCCTCGCCGACCTCCAGCAAAACACGCAGGATCACGAAGCGAGCCTGCATGTGAGCCTGAAAAACACACACACACACATTTGAAACACTGTGTATATCTGCTGACACTTGTGTAAACACTGAGACAGACTCTCTATGAGCTGCATGTTAAAGCAACACAGATGCATGGGAACGAGTCTGTCCCGTGGGAGCAAAAGCTTTACTTTAAATGGCCTGTACATGGAATCATCCTGTAAACACTGATCAGTAACATGGAGTGCTGTTACTGAAACATGTCACACGCGCACACACACACACACACACACACAGAGCAGATAGCTCACCTGTCTCCAGCTCTGGCTCTCAGGTGTGTAAAACTCCAAACCCAGCAGTCCCCCTCTGACCATGCTGAGCCAGTTCACATAAATCACATCGTCGGCCTGCTGGCCCTCGTTACCAAAGATACTGAAGAGAAGAGACACACACACACACACACGTCAGTAACACTTCTCCAAGTCTCTAACACAAATACAGACATATCTTCTACGAAAAAAAACAGAACTGTCCTGCATATTTTTATTATCATCTTGCTCAAAAAAAAAAAAGAAAAAAAAAAGAATGGTATTTAATGAAATAAGTGGATAAGACATTCATAATAAACAAACACAGGCTGGAACCAGAACCCAATTAGTCTGGTTAACCACTCATCAAAATAAAAGAGAATAATACAGTACATAGCTTCATTTAAAAAAAAAAGTACATTTCTAACGCAAAGTATTTTGATAAACAATATTAAGTTTATTTATTTATTTTTCTTAGAAAAAAAAAAGAGTTTATATTATATTTGATGCATACATCGATAAGATCTACACAAATATAAATTGCTTTAAAAAATGAATGCGTGAACATTCCATCACTGCTATAACACATTTCTATATGAGTCATTGTGCAGTATGAATGAAGCAGTCTTTCCAAAATAAAAATATAAACTTACCTGAGCACTTGCTTGTTCAAACACAAATAGAGTCCAACGCACTCTGCGCGACACTCCTCATAGGAGGAAGCGATGGTGGTGAATTTACTGTCCCACGTCTCGCTGCCATGGTACCAGGAGGACACCTGAAAGACGGACTTGTGCTCAGCTTCCATGCGAACACACAAAAAACTACACAAAAAGCAGCAGGAATAAAAAACCCACCAGTTGTTTGCTCTCTGGGTTGATCACCTTCGTCTGGTCAAAGTTGAACTCGCCGTTGTCATCCTATGAGGAGACATTAGATTATTATCGGTGAGTAGTACGTGATGGGAAACCAAGAGATGAGAAGAAAACTGACTTTAGGTTTCTTGAAATCATTCTTTCTGCTTAAAGTTAAAAGATGTTGAAGTGAGTCTTCAACTGACCTGGACAAACAATTTTCCACTTCCGTGGCCGAGCAGCTCATGAAGCCCAACTTGCACATCAAACGATGGACCTTTCCACTGAATAAACATGTCCTAAAAAAGAAATGGTGATTAAACAAACCATAAGGTAATGGTAAGTTATGGTGTGTTGGAGAGATACCCTGTCACACAATGAGGAGGCTGTGTGTTTCACCTTGTCATCTTCCTCCAGGAAAGTCAGTTTCTCTTTCTGTGTAGCATAGGCTACGGCCAGAACGTTGCCTAGCGACACGTTTTTAAAGCCCTCCGACTGCCTGATGTCGTCATCTGTACAGAGAAAAAGACCCACACAGGAATGGAATGGCAATAAAATACACCACAACCGACCAACATAAGGTTGTCTCATTGCAAAGATGACAGGAGATGGAGAACGTACAGTTGGGAATGTTGATGCCTGCTGGTATTCCGCTCCCAGCAAAGGTGAGAACATCCAACGAGGTGAAATCAGGTTTCAGAAACGTGTCCTTTTCAAAGTCTTGTGGCCAAGGAAGCTCAGGAAGCAGCACCTCAGCTGAACTTACCAGATTAGCGAAACGCTCGCTCATCGCCTTGTTCACGATGGCGACAAAACCTGAACCGATCATCACAATATTTCTCAGGTTACAAGGTGAACAAAAGTGAATTCAAATCAACAACGTGGCATTGAGACTTTGGTAGATTATGTTTATATATTAAACTGCAGCAGTAAATCTGAAATAGAAGTACTTTATTTATCCCAGGGGGAAATTACTTATGTCACAGACGCTAAGAAATATAACAAATGAAAAGAATAAACACTAAGCAAAGAAAGAAAAAGAAGAAAAAAAAATTGTCCATAATTAAGTAAAAGACTGTTAATTAAATAAGAATGGAACACAAGTGCACACATTGCAGTAGAAACAATTAAGTAAGATAAAAATAAAACTAATAATAACAGATGTACATATATAATCCAGATATATACAAGAATCAGAAAGCTGGCACGTTATGAACAAATCTTCTCTGATTAAGATCATCTTTACCTTCAAACTCTCCTCTGGAGCCAAAGGGATCTCTGTAGCTCTCAATGAAACCTATATAGCTGAAAATGTTTAAAAAAGAGTGAGGTACATGGATTCAGATGGAGAGATAAGGAGAATTTAATTTCATTATTGAGGAAGTGAAGGCTGCTGGAACTAGTAATACAATCTCATAACCTCTGGTGCTGAAATGATGTGATAACGTGACTTGGAGTTACAGTTTTGCTCATAATCCTTAAATCCTCCCGATTTGTAAAATGACAAAAAATTAACATCCACCTTCATTATAGATGGAGATGGATTGGTTTACATGCTTTAACGTCACATTTAAATTGATATGACATTGTTGTGGAATAACAGCTAAAATGGTGGGCTGCCAAAGCTCACCTCTCAACGATGGGGCTCTTGTCCTTAATCCAGTAACGTGAGCCTTCTTTGTGGGCTTCAATGGAGCCTAAAGTGAAGCTGCGCTGGTACTCTTCCAGCATCTTCCTCTGGTTCTCATTGGCGGCAAAGGCCTGTCACAGATTTAGGAATCAAACAATGAGTTTAAATGTAATAATGTCGGGACACACTTAATCCGTTGCTCACTCCTCGAGACAGAAAGTACCAAAAACAGGTTTTCCTTTCTTCTCTTCTCTGTGTTTGACCAGCTGAGACTGCTTTGTGTGCTTTCTGACATTCTTTCTGTCTTAGTACTCATCAAATGCACAGCACAATACTATAGAGGAGTAGTATAGACAAGTGGTTCTCAACCTTTTCAACCCGCGACCCCCAAAATAAAGGTGCCAGAGACTGGGGACCCCCACTGCACCTGAAGGTGGATGAACACAGACATGGACATTCAAGAACAGTCATGTGGAGACAGGGCCATCTATAAGGAAGAGTAAAGGGGAGAGCTTTTTGGGGCACATCCATAAAGACAGCAAAATGATGATCCATTGTTCTATGAATCTGTGACAACCACATTTATTTATTTATCTGATTAATATCCACTGTTATCCAGGAAGTTTATTATTTGTGCCATAGTATATAGTCATCTTAAAAGATGTCAGTTTTAATCAGAAAGAAAATGGTATAAAAGGTGGTGCAATGGGATTTTAAAAACTATAGAAATTGGTTAAAAGTTGCAAATTAGAGTGGCCAAAAAACAAAAAAATTGTAAAAAGTGTTCAAAATGTCAATATTGGCTTAAAAGTGTCAGAAATGGGGGTGAGTGGGGAGCTGGGGTAATGTGATTGGAAAAGTATGAACAGTTAGTTTAAAATGGCAAATAATGGGTATGACAAATCGTGAATGTGGTTAAATTGGCCAGAAAAAGCATGAATTATGGTGGAAAGAAGTTAAAGGTGGAAAAAGTGGTGGAAAGGGTTTATAAGCGCCAAAAATGTGTTGAAAGTGAAAAAAATTGATGGCGAACTGGCAGAAATGGGAGTAATGTAGCAAAAATATGGCAAGAAAAAATGATGAAAATGGGCTAATAAAATATGGCAAATTTAGTTGCAGAAAAAGGGTAAAAAAAAAGCAAAAATTGGCTCAAAGTGTTCAAAAATATTCTTAAAGGCTTCTGGCAAGCCCCTCTCAGTGTCTCGTGACCCCAAAGGGGGTCCTGACCCCAAGGTAGAGAACTCCAGTTGTAGACAACTTTCTACAGTTTTAGGAAGTGACTCATGTTACAAAGATTACACAAAGTTTGCACTTTCACATTTCATTTTTTAAATTATATTAGGTGTGGAATTAATTTATAGACTGAAATGTCGCTGACTAAAATCTAACCAAAAAAATCAGCAAATGAATTTACAAAAATAAGATGAATTTGCTGATATTTTTAACAAACAATCTAAGATGAACAATGCTAAAGTTTGCAAACAAGCTGACACTTAAAGTCACATGTTGTCGTCTGTCGGGGTCCAAGCGCGTAGGACCTGTCCTACCGTCAGGCTCACCTGTGCTTGTTGAAGGTTTGAAGCCACTTTCTCCATCAGAGGGCTGTAGTCTCCTCTTTTCACACTGAACTCTTTGTCTTCAAAGTTGAAGCTGCCGCAGCAGGACTGACATTCCCCGTCCACCACACAGTCTGTGGAGAAACCATCAACATTGTGACACAATCACGGACGCCATTAGTCGCATTAATTTTACACCTATACGTCACACATGAAAATTGATTCCGAAAGCTGTTGCCAATGTGCTGCAGTTCTGACCTTTTTGCTCAGCTGAAGCCAGACGCACTTCATAGCAGGCTTTCCCTCCATTCTCCCTCTTGAACAGCCGGGTGTTGTAAGCTGACAGTTTCTAAAAAGAAATAAAATAATATTACATTACGTCATTTCAAACCCAAACGCTCAGTGCCAATGACGTAATATTACGTCAGTTGTGTTTTTTGGCTGCTGTTGCTAGGACACAGTGTGACAAAGCTCAAAGTGTTGACCAACTAGTGACATGTAGGTGGGAGCAGCGCACCTTTGGATGAAAGATTAGAGCTGATAGCAGAGGTAGAGGAAAAGGAAAGAAGAGAGACTGGAAGAGAGGCTGAAAATGATGCTACAGGACTTGATATTGAAGTTCCCAGCAGCTCATACCACCGCACACACAAGAATAAAAAAAGGCCGTGGCCATGGGTACCTTAAACATATCCATAGACTGCCACTCTATGCATATGCAGCGCCCCTCAATGGCCAGTTTAGGTCACGTGATAGGTGCATCACGTGACTTAAAGTTCTGTCATTTGTATTTTAGCTCATATTTATTTTTAGCTACCTCGCTAACCCATTTATTTTAACCCTAACATGTTTATTTTTGTTGGATATGTATTTTTAAAGGTGGAACTTGCTGTGTTAAATATGTTAAAATGAAAAAATGTATTTGTCAAATATGGGATTCAAACCCACGTTAGAGAAATCCATATTAGGGGTGAGTGCGGCCCCTTTGACCACTCAGCTATCATAGCTGGACCTTTATGTAGAAATGGTCTGAAAATGTAGCTACATTCCCGGGGCCTATGAGAGTGAGAGACTTAGATAAAGATAAAAATACAGTAAGAAAACCTTTCAATTCTGACCCAGATAGCAAAATAATAATAATTTTGCAATCAAAAGCCAGGTCTCAGTGTTGTTTTTGTAATTTTTAGAAGGAAAACAATGTATAGGTGCTCTTAAACAAAAAAGAAATTAGCTTCAAATTCACAGGCAGGTTTTTTTTTTTTTTGGAAAAAGGCTGTTTTCTCAGCTTTTTCATCCGAAATTGCCGATTTGTGTAAAACTTGCTCTATTCAACTGCTGATTACGGAAGAATGAAACAAGCTAGATTTTTTTTTTTCCTGATGAAAGCAGAGACTTTAATCTTTCATAATTTGGTTGTCATAGTCCAAAATATTCTGTGGGTCTTTCAAAATCAGTCAAAATTCAAAATACATAACAGATGTAATTTATCAAAAAACATTGTAATATAACAAGGAAGGGAAGAACTCGGGGATAAAATGCAAAATGCTAAAACCTCTGTATAGAGGTTATGAGAAATATTAATGTGAATGATAGTGTAATTTACTTACTTTAGAGTCAAGGAACTTCTGAGCCAGCTCAGCATCTTCCAGGCTGCAGTTTCCTGAGAAATAGGTGGTAATTCCCTAAAGAAAGCAACAAAAGCAAAACAAAATAATGCACTCATAACTTTCAAAGTGTTTACCAGTATTTTTAAAAGGAGTAAGAAAGCAATAGAGCGCCATTGTCTTTAAATTCCAGTCAGCACAGTAAGTATAACATTTTAATATGTGAACTGAGACAAAAATCTCACCTTGTCACCGAGTCCCAGCTGCTTCTGCCTCTTCTCCAGTGAGTAGATGAGACACGAGCAGCTGTCCCAGAGCGCCTTCATCTCAGTGGGCTGCTCCTGGAAAGCCTGGCTGGCCTTTACCAGAGCCTCCAGCTTGTACTGAGTGAACACACCAACAATACGTGCAATATGAACCACAACCCCAGCAAGCTTTTGTGCACCACCTCTGACAATGCATTGAACTTCACAAGCATTTTGTTTTTGTTTACCTTTGGCAGATTTGGGATAAACTTGGTGTCTCCAAAAGACTTGTAGTTTCCCATGTTTGCGTAAAGCCCAGCTGCGTACACCAAAAAGGCCTGAATATCACACGAGAGAGATGCAAATTTATAACAACTTTGGTCACAGAGTTCGGAATATTTACGTGTGAGCATCCAGACAAACATGAAAACTGCAGCTACAGCACCTGGTACTCCTCAGAGCTGAGTCCAGCTGCTGTAGCGTCCTTTTCCAGCTGTGCAGGGGTCTGCTTTCGGAAGATTCTCTGCAGCAGCACAAAAATGTTTGCAGACTCCGGCGACGTCTGAAGCAGCACGGCTAGACCCCCATACCTACAACATGTATCAACGTTTCATCAACAAACTGATGTTTTCAATCCTTTACTTCATCTACAGATTTAACTCATTCACTGAACGTCATCTACGTACCAAGCGGCACGCGACAGGTAGTGGGCGTACATCTTCTCCCGTGGGGAGAGCAAACGAAAGGCCTCGCTGCAGTCCAGTGCAGAGATACCGACGTCATTTGGGAGGTAGTACTGGGAGTCCACCATGTTGAGATTTAGTACTGGCAGTGGAGGACTGAGGAGAGATATCAATGGTTAAAAGAAGTGCGGAGCAGTAGAAAGGATGGAAGGTTCAGAAGGAAAAATGTGATAAATAGAAATAAATGCTAGGTTAAAAACCACCAACATGGCCCTTATTTGACTATTTGTACAGCTGTTATCTTTGAGCAGAACAAACAGAAGGAAGATAAACACACACACACAGTTAACACAGCAGTTTGACAGCAACACTGAAAGAACAACATTTGATCGACTGATTGCTTTACTTGTATGTTTGAATGTTTTCTTATCAGATGTACCGACAGCTACTTTACTTTGGTAATCATAATAATTGTTATTACTGTTAATCATCCAGAAACCCAAAATCTCCTGAAGCATTTAGATAGAAATGAAGCTCTCAATTTGGTCTAAACAGTAGGAGTTGATGGTGAAATGGTGCGAATGATACTTTCTATTTAACATTGTTTAAATCCTGAATCTGACAAGAACAGATACACTTTTAATTAATGGGACAAACGGCCATTTAGGTTATTAGAAACCAGGTAATACCATATTATCCAGGTTTAAACACTTTGGGCGTTTTTTAAAGTTCTGCTGCTATAGGCTTAGTCTGCTGGGGAACTTTTTTTAATGGTGCACCGAGAGCAGTTCTCTACCCATGTTCCACATACATTTAAATGTAAATTTGTGATGTTTTAACCATGTCTGCATCTCTACAGGTGTCCTGCTTTGGAGCTGATGGGTCCTGATTTTTGGTCAATGGTTCAACCAGATTGTAACATTTTTATAATTGTCTTTACTTTCAACTACAGTAAGTCAGTTGATAACTTAAGTTTGTATGCCAAAAACAATATATTACAATCTTAAAGTTGATTATTTTAAAAGGCTGTTGATCTTTTTCCTTCTTCTTTAATTTCAAACACTTTTTCTTCCATAAAGTAATTAACAAAAAATAATTTTTGTACACATACAAACCAACCATACTTTTTGTTTCACTCCTCGTCATTGTAAATATGTAATCAGCCCAAAGCATGAATCTAAAAGCCAAAACAAACCTTCAAACTAGTTATTAAACCATTCCATTTGTTTAGTTGCTGCTGAAAGATCCACCAGGTTAGAACGGCATTTTCAAGAAAGGAATTTTTATTGTCTGACACAAGGGCGGTGGTGGTACAATTAAAAGTAACATCTAGATCGCAAGATGTTTAGGCAAAGCATCACACCGATTTCACTTACAAGAATTCTAGGCGTAAGGAGACCACTAATGTGACACAAAAGATAGTATGATTCGTTCAAAGGATAAAGCTACCAGTGTCCGATTGCCTATTGTTGATATTTGTAAAAAAAAAATGGTCAGCGTGTAAGCAGGTTAAATCAGTCTTCATTAATCAATCAAATAAACATTTAAAATAACTTCAATCAAAAAAATATTTTCAATCAAAGAAAAAAAATGTTAAAATGCTATTTTTTGGTCTCAAATATATATATATTTTGCATTAAAACACTTTTTTCTTTAATTAATTGTTTTTTAATGAAGTGAATATTTCTTTGAAAATATTTTTTTGAAGTCATTTTGTTATTGGAAAAAAATATTTTCTATAAACATTTTTTTTTTCTTTGGAGTAAATTTATTTGATTGAAAAGTTTGTTTTATATTAAGTGATTTTTGAAATTATTATTATTATTTTTTTTTTTAATTGTACAGACACAAATCCACCTCCATAATTACCTTTACCAAGTGAGAACAAGTTTCAATAAAACCAACGAACCATAGAGCTGAAATATAGAATAATAAATGACTGTTGTTTGCTTTCACTTTCTGCCACATCTACTGTCGTTTAGGCTACAGCTAACAGATGCTTTTGTTGTGCACGCTAAAACGGCATCTGGATCATTTTGGCAAATATACTGGAACAAGCAAAACACGCCGTTTGCTACACTTTGAAGCACATGTGAAAAAAGAGGCAGAAATTCACAGCTAACCCTTCACAAACCAAAGTATTACAGCCAAACAGCGGCCCGTTACCTTATTGTTGGTCGGCTCAGGCGAACGTCAAAGTGCAATCTCACGCTGTACAATACCTGTATTTATTCAACCGTAGTCCCGCCCCTTGACCAATCACAGCACGATTTTGTGGAAAGTTTGACAAATCAAAGTCACCATAACCACAGTTTTCTATGAAAGCAGCGAGCAGAATCAAATCTCGACAGGATTTAACACAAAGACATTCGACCTAGACCTTCCCAGTGAAGGAAAGTCAAAGAATAGATGTTGGCATTTGTTAGCGTGATGGCAACTTTAGGTTTAGAAAGTTTAATACTTCCTCATAATTACTCTTAAGTTCATGTATGAACCAGAACCAGCTTCAGTTTCATTATGAGAGGCCCAGAACTATCTCTATTATCAAAATGAGACTTAACATTTTCCTATTGTACAAACACTGTCTCATAACTTTGGGCATTTTTAAAGTTCTGCTGCTATAGGCTTAGTCTGCTGGGGAACTTTTTTCTGGTGCACCGAGAGCAGTTCTCTATCCATGTTCCACATACATTTAAATGTGAATTTGTGATGTTTTAACCATGTCTGCATCTCTACAAGTGTCCTGCTTTGGAGCTGACAGTCCTGATTTTTGGACAATGGTTCAACCAGATTGTTGCATTTTTACAATTTTCTTTGCTTTCAACTACAGTAAGTCAGTTGATAACTTAAGTCTGTATGCCAAAAACAATATATTACAATCTTAAACTTCATTATTTAAAAAAAGCTGTTGATCTTTTTCCTTCTTTTATTTCAAACATTTTTGTTCCATAAAGTAATTAACAAAAAATAATTTCTGTACACATACAAAGCAACCTTACTTTTTGTTTCACTCCTCGTCATTGTAAATATGTCAAATCGGCCCAAAGCATGAATCTAAAAGCCAAAACAAACCTTCAAACTAGTTATTAAACTATTCCATTTGTTTAGTAGTTTGGCCTCATGCTGAAAGATCAATCAGGTTAGAACGGCATTTTCTAGAAAGGAATTTTTATTGTCTGACACAAGGGCGGTGGTGGTACACCGATTTCACTTACAAGAATTCTAGGCGTAAGGAGACCACTAATGTGACACAAAAGATAGTATGATTCGTTCAAAGGATAAAGCTACCAGTGTCCGATTGCCTATTGTTGATATTTGTAAAAAAAAAATGGTCAGCGTGTAAGCAGGTTAAATCAGTCTTCATTAATCAATCAAATAAACATTTAAAATAACTTCAATCAAAAAAATATTTTCAAAGAAAAAGAGTGTTAAAATGCTATTTTTCGGTCTCAAATATATATATTTTTGCATTAAAACACTTTTCTTTGATTAATTGTTTTTTAATGAAGTGAATATTTCTTTGAAAATATTTTTTTGAAGTCATTTTGTTATTGGAAAAAAATATATTTCTGTACACATACAAAGCAACCTTACTTTTTGTTTCACTCCTCGTCATTGTAAATATGTCAAACTGGCCCAAAGCATGAATCTAAAAGCCAAAACAAACCTTCAAACTAGTTATTAAACTATTCCATTTGTTTAGTAGTTTGGCCTCATGCTGAAAGATCCATCAGGTTAGAACGGCATTTTCTAGAAAGGAATTTTTATTGTCTGACACAAGGGCGGTGGTGGTACAATAAAAAGTAACATCTAGATCACAAGATGTTTGGGCAAAGCATCACACCGATTTCACTTACAAGAATTCTAGGAGTAAGGAGACCACAAATGTGACACAAAAAGATAGTATGATTCGTTCAAAGGATAAAGCTATCAATGTCCGATTGCCTATTGTTGGTATTTGTGGACGTATAAACGGTTAGCATGTATCCAGCTAGATTTGTGTTTTTATTACTCAATAAAAAAAAAATTTAAAAATTAAATCAAAAGAAAATGTGTTAAAATGCAATTTCAATGTAATTTCTGGGTTCTGATATATTTCTTTGCATTCAAGCACCTTTTTCTTTGATTTCCTTTTCATTTTTTTTTAAATTGAAGTGAATCTTTTCTAAATTAAAAAAATATTTTAAAAAATATATTTTTTAATTGAAAAAAAAACCATCAAAAGTGTTCAAAAGCAAATTATTTAGTCTTAAATATATATTATTGCTTTAAAACACTTTCTTTGATTGTTTTTGATTGAATTGAAGTTTTTTATATATATATATATTTGATGAAAAGATTTTTTTATTTTATTTTTTTTTATAAAAAAGTCAAATGTACCTCCATAAACATGGACAAATCAAACTTGATGCATTGCATATTCTGACACTATTTCATAATTTCCATATTTTTTAGAGATTCAATTAAAAGTGGCTTGTTGCTATATATATATATATATATATATATATATATATATATATATATATATATAATTCTCTTGTAAACTGTTGATCCTTGACCAGCCATGATGCAGTAAATTGACTTACAATAACCTAGCAGAGAGTTTAGTTTTGGTTTCAGTCACATGGTTTTCTAAAAAACAAACCACAAACAATATGCATGAAATACAACATGCTGTACTGTACTGTACACACCTTCAGAATCCCCTCTCCACCTTGTGATTATGGCTAATTAATGCACATGTCATTACAGGTCGAAAATAATCCTTCAAATGACGCCTAAATGAGCATGAATAGCCTTTATCAAGTGAGAACAAGTTTGTATAAAGAATAGATAACGTGAATGTAAAAATCAGGGCTTAAACCAACAATCCATAGAGCTCAAATATAAATGATTAACGTTTGCTTTCACTTTAATTTTACGGTATATAATCCCAGTTTTAAACTCATACACATAATCCAATAACAAAAGGACAGCCAATATAAAGTCATGGTCTGTTTGTAGAATATTTCTACCACATTTACTGTGGTTTAGGCTACAGCTAACAAGAGCTTTTGTTGTACACGCTTACTACGGCATCTGGATCATTTTATTATGTATACATGAGCAAAACACGGACCGTTTGCTACACTTTAAAGAACATCTGGAATTAGAGGCAGCAATTCACAGCTAACCCTTCACAAACAAAAGTTTTAAAGCAAGACTTAGCGGCCCGTTACCTTTTTGTTGGTCGGCTCAGGCGAACGTCAAAGTGCAATCTCACGCTGTACACTTCCTGTATTCATTCAACGATAGTCCCGCCCTTTGACCAATCACAGCACGGTTTGGTGGAAAGTTTGACAAATCAATGAGCCGTATGGCCAGAGCTACTTTTTTTTTTTTTTTTTTTTTTTTTTTTTTTGACAAAAGCAGCAAAGCGTAGGAAAATCTTGACAGACTTTAACTGTTAAAACATTTAACCAAGACCTCCCAGTTTAAGCAAGTCAAGTAGTAGCTACAGGCATTACGCTTGGGATATTACCTAAAGTGGTTAAGGCGATGGACTGCTAATCCATTGTGCTCTGCACGCGTGGGTTCGAATCCCATCCTCGTCGAAAAGCTTTTCCACGAACTGATACATTTTGAGAACAGACGTCGTTGATTCATGACTTGAAACGTATATGAGAGTGTGACCCTGGAACCTAAGCTCTAGCTCCCTCTGCAGATCTATACATACATAGATATATAGGTAATAGAGTGGGCAGTACTGGACGAATTGTATTTTTTCCAAAGGAAAAGATAAACAACTTTACACTTTATAGGTTAATGCCATTTAAAATCACAGGTATAAGGGAAATTCAATGTTTTAATATTGTCTTTTGGCAATTGGTTTTGCATGAAACATGTAAAATATGATGTTCAGCGTGTGATTATTTGTCAGCAAGCGAAAAATGATGGTAAAATTAAGCTCTCCACTAATGTTTATAATAGAGGGTTTTCACGGCGCATCATCAGCCCGAAGTCGCCATTTTAGAGATAAACAGCAGGTTTACAAACAGCACACACACAAGCAAATCCCGAATTTTGAGAGGAAATGGTGAACTATTGTCGTGTTTTTAGACAGTGAAAAACATGTGGAGTTTTATAGACTGCCGAAAGTTATAACAGATCAGGGAGCAGAACAATGTCTGCATTTTATAGTCAGTAGTTCTACATCAGGGGATCAGTGACATGAGACTAGCTCAACATTGTTGCACCAGACTCTCCGGGTCGTGATTGATCCAAGACGGGGGAGCCGACTCGTATGGATCTGCACCAGCAATAAACTGTATTTTTTCCAAATATCGTGTGGACCAAGTCCTTCCCTGTATGCCTTTGCATCTATAATGCATTTTGAGGAGCTTTTCTGTGGTTTATCCATCACAGACTACACCTCTGTGAGCCTCCAACATGTAGTGTCAACATCTGCTTATCTCCAACATGGCCGCGCATCCGGGTTACTGCCCAGAAAGTGACGTTGTTGAAAACCATAGACATTATATACATAGACGCCTCATAGACTTTTTTTTTTTTTTTTTTTTTAATTGAACAATTTCAAAATGACAAACACTCGATGAGGATAATACCTCAATTTGTTACAGCTTCAGTAGCAAGAACAGAATAAAAACAAAACATTTAAAGCTAAAGGGGGTACAACAAAGAAAAGCATAAGAGCTGGGCATAAAAAAAAAAGAAAAAAAACTTGTGAATAATAATCGGAGCATAGGCACAGAGAAGATCAGGGCCAAACAAAGCAGAAAATGGGCAGTCTGCAAGCAAATGCACATAAACACATCCACATACAAACATACACACGAACATGGTGAACACAAACACACTCGCCAATTCAAAACAACAAATTATTTTCAAAGACAGAATATAGCTTTCGTGCCAATTTACTATTTTGACGTTTCCCCAGGGCTATTAAAAAAAAATAAAAATAGTTTGAACTAATTGGTAAATCCAGAAGACGCCTCATGGACTGTATTGCATATTGGAGCTGACGAGCTGCACGGCCGCCATCTTGGACAGGTCTCTAATGCGCCCGGCCTGCATTTATTTCTACTGAGGAAAGTGTATCCCCAATTACAATAATCATCATAAGTCCCCGAATTTTTACCCGATTTTCACATGGTTTAGTTTGTTACAAACAGCAGAGATTTAGTTATGAAACAGGATGCTGTGAACAATGAAAAATACGTGTTTTCTGGCTAAAATTCTTTGTATTATGCTCTAACAAAGACACGTGGTAGGCTATGGCATATTGGTAAATATGAATTGGATATTACACACACACACACGCACACGCACACACACACACACAGATATTTTTGTATCAATAATAATATACCTCTATATTATATAGGTAAGATATAAAAATACATTATATAAAACAAAATAAAATTTAACAGACTAAAGTTCAACTGTATTACTCATGTTTTAGTTTTTTTTTTTAATTACTTTTTATCCCAATATGCAAAATAGGAAAGAGGATAAAATATTTGTTTTGTTTGATTTGTATTCAATACACTTTGATAAGTGTATTGTTAATTGCACTTTTTATTTGAAAAAATGAAATGTGAAAAATCATAATAGATTTTGTTGTTCATTTGATTCTTATTCTTATTATTTTGTGTGATCTAATTCCTAAACATGCAGAAAGAACTAATGTTAAAAAAACATGTTGAGCAAACTGTGATTTTGACTTTATATATGATATCTATGGGTGAAAACCCTCTATTTATACGCTTTATATTTTGTGTTCTAATTTTTTTTTGGCTAAAGTGAAGTTTTTCAACATACCACTGTATCTTCTTGATCCAAATACCTTTTATTTTTTTGTGATGACAAAAGGTGTGGGTGAAGCACTGTGGGCTGAATCAATACAGAATTCTTCTAAGTTCTCCAGAAATGCATTGAAGAAACCAGGTATTTACGTTGTTAAAATGGAGACAGACATAGAGACACGCATATGTTTACTACTGTATTGACAATTTAGAAACTCTAATCAAACTCCTTTTAGTTGAGGGGTCAATTATGGTGAAGTACATTTGATTTCAAAAAGGTTTGCAAAAGATTTTAGGCACGAAAACAAGTAATTTCAACATTGATGTGTCCTACTTTGCACTACCAAATATAAATGAAATATAAAGTGTTTAAGTGACAAACACCTGTTCCTGCAGGATCACTACTTAAATTTCCTTCATTTTGTGGCATTTTTAATTCAAATTGGGGAAATTTTGGGGTAAACTTTCAAGGAAATTGGAGGATTTTGGAAATATTTTGATTTCTTTCAACAAATTGCATTTAAAAATGACAACCATCATGTGATACACGGTAAGCATTGGAAAAGTGTGAGTCCTGCAAATATTGCAGAGTTTCATTTAATGTGTGTATTTGGAGGGGACTGAAATATCTACAACTGAATCATTTGGTAATTTAAACAGTCATTCATGTTTTCTCTGTTATTTTTGCAGGCCACATTGGATGCTCCAAAGGGCCGGATTTGGCCCCTTCATCAACTGAAGGATTTTCACAATTTATTGTAAGTGCATGGAGGGCACCCCCACACACTCACAAACATGCACATAGTTAAACGATATGTCATTACTCCTCCTCTTCTTTATCTTAAAGGACATACCACTAGTTTTTTGTTTCTACTCACACAGAGAGAGAAAAATCACTCATTTTCTTCCACTTATAAACCACACAGTCTGTCACTGTTTTGAAAGTTTTATTGACTCTAAAAAACAAAATGAAAAAGTGAAAAATATACAGGGGCTGTGCAACAGAAAGAATGAAGTTTTTGTCGATAAGTGGAGGAGTCGGTCATCTGTACTACATCCAAGTCGTAGTTTATGTGACCGCTCTTGCACCACGAGAAAATGTTAACAGACCTCTGAGTGGTAAACACATCTGTGTTTTCTTATTGAAGGGGGGGTCACGCTTGGGCTTTGCCGTTCCTTGTGTCAGGAGGTGTTGTGGGGAGAACCCAGCGATAGCAGTCTGTAAAACTGAGGCTCTTATCTACAGCACAGCTGGTGCAGTAGACGATCCCCAGAGCGAGCATTACTACAAGAAACACGCAGAGGGGAACGAGCAGGGCTACAAGAAGCCAGCTCTTGTCTTGTTTGGGTTTACCATCGCTAGATCTGTCTTCTATGCCTTGTGCATCTTCAACACTGTTAATCTTTGGCTCCTCTGCTTCCCCTGTCCCAGCATCAGACTCATGTGGATTATTACCTGCTACAATAACTCTGACTTCTTCCCCTCTGGTTTTTGCTCCAGCCTGATGATCAATTTCATTACCCGTACTGTGTTTTTGCCCTGGTGATGGGGTTGTGTGGTAATGTACTGGTGATAAGGCATCCCACTTGTTCAGGTCATTGTCTGAACCATGAGGCATATCAGGGGAAACTTCATGAGGTGCTTCTGTCAGCCAGTCAACTTCAATGTTAGTGTCCGGTTCAAACTCTGGATCAGGGGTGAAGGACGTGGACCAGGGAGTGTCAATGCTGGGGTCCAAGTCCTCCACAAGAGAGGAGTCACTGGGGTCAGGGGTCAGAGTGGAATACTCCTCATCGTCGGGCGAAGGCACACATGTCAGTCCATCTGACTGCAGGTCAAAGCCATTGTCACAGTAACACTGATACCCTCCCATAAAGTTGAGGCACTGTTGCCCGCAGGGGGAATCCCCCACACACTCATCAACATCCACACACTCTCCACCACTGCCCAACTCATAGCCAGGACTGCAGAGACAAGTGAAGGACCCCATGGTGTTCTCACAGGATCCTTCACAGCTTCCTTCATCCAGGCACTCGTCCACGTCCACGCACTCCCCCTCATCGTCTGGCTGGTACCCAGGGAAACACGTGCAGTGGAAGGTGCCCGGGATGTTGAAGCAGTCCTGCGAGCAAGGCTTCTGATGACATTCGTCAACATCGGAACACCTGCGACCATCAGGAGCCATTTGGTAACCCGGGGGACACGTGCAGCGGGGCCCCCTTAGGGTCTCCACACAGTTATACTCACATCCCATTACTACGCACACCTCCTTCATCTGAGGCTCCTCGGTGGGACTAGCGGCATCAGAAGAAAGTTGAAGCGGCTCGGTTTGTGTCAAAGGGTCCGGCCTGCAGCTGTAGCCGTCCTCGTCTATCGTGAAGCCTTCGGAGCAGTAACAGTAGTAATCTGTGTCGGTGTTCTGGCAGTACTGCTCACATCCATGATCCCCACTGCACCAGTCCTGATGCTGGGGAGCTGGATTGGACGAACAGAGCGGAGACTCCCTGGACCAACCCACAGTGTTATCATCTCTCTCCATACACAGAACTGTTTGCTCAGTCACAGCATTCGGGTTCGAAACATCTGCAGGACAATCCAGAGCAGCCACTGAGCCGTAGGGCACGTGAGTGAGTATGGTGCTGACCAGATGGAAAGGAGTGGTGTAAACAGCTGGAGATCGTCCTTCATCCCCAAGAGGTGGACACATTCCTTTGTAACCGTACTGACAGATGTATCCGTCCAGAGGGACTGCACAGGAGCCATCGATCCATCGGAGGTTTTCTTTGTGGTCACGTGCCGTTTCCGATGTGTGGAACGTCATGGCCACGCATCGAGGGGCCGCACAAGTTCCAGGCGTTTCTTCACGTAACCAGTTGGTGAATTTGCCATCCTGGTCTCCTGTTGGAAACAAAGACAACAAGAGCTCAGCACCTGTATACAGTTGTTCAGGCATGATAGAAGGCAGATTTAAAGGGCTTAGCCAATCATAATTATGGAAGCCACATGAAAAGTTTTGAAATGAGTTTGAAGTGGAAAAATTGCTTTAGGATTTCAGAGCCAAAGCTTGTGGAACTAAAGAAAAAGTTCATACTTTTGGGTGATTCACGGAAGTTAGTATCGGGCTAATTGGTTAAGCTAAGTCTTTAAAAGGCCAAATATATTTCTGCCAATCATATCCACCCATTTCTTTACTGCCACATTGCATTAAACCAAACTATTTAAAGTCCTGCCAACACACAGATGGAAGCAATATATGATTAGAATGCTTATTTACTGCTACATAAACATCTCACAGCTGTTTAGGTTTATAGATGCAAACTCAAAACATAAGTGCCAAATGTCCATGTCGGAATAATAATGCTTATGTAAATCAATTCAATTGAATGTTGCTTTTCATATAACATTTACAGAGTTATGTTTTAATTAAGTATAACCAGACAAAATGTATGAGAAGCTATAAATCAGGAAAATGCATGCTGCTTCTACATACAAAAATAATCAATTTATTATTACATCCCATTGTTTTTCATCTGGCATTGTTGGTAATGCAGAAAAAAAACCAAAAAATGTGAATTGAAAGGTGTGGTTAAATCAAATATTTGGTTCAAAGATTTGGCAGGAAGATGTGCCTCCTTTGTGTACGAACAAATGTAAACACCCCCTATGTTAAATCTGAAACACTTAAGGACTTCCTTGCAATTTTGAGGGAAAATGAGACTGGGATTCTCAGGATGCATTAGCACTGTTTGTGTTCGGGGAGAAGCAGCTAATGTAAAAACCAGTGCAGGACCCTGGAGAGAGGTCAGGTTACTATCTGTCACAAACCCAGAGTGATCGGATTAAAGATTAAAGGTTTAATTAAAGTCAAATATTAAGAATGTAAAACTTTGCCTGTAACCCAGACGTATCCTCTAAGTGGCCTTGTGGTTGAGCATTGGCGTGGGGGTCTGTGCAGGCCGATCCAGAGCCGGAGCCTCAACCGTGACCCTTGGGTGTCCACGGCCATCAGCATCTTATGGACCACACCCGCTGCCTCCACAGTGTGCATGGTTGCCAGTGTCCCCCCACGCTCCCTGCAGCTCCGCCCAGCCTCTCGGAAGCTTCTCTTTTGGAGGAAGACCGCGTAGCATCCGTCCTGGTGGCAGACGGCGTCCGTCTCTTCCAGCTGAGCTCGGCCCACGGCCTGGTCTCCCTCAGCCTCTCTGAGCCTCTGACCTTCACACCCAGGGGTCAGACTGACGGTCACCAGCCACAGGATGCACAGGAGACTCATTCTGCTGCTGCTGCTCATTCCTCCACTGGTCCCACTTATTGTCAGCATCCTCCACCAACACTTTATCATCAAACTAAGCCAGCCTTCAAAGGAGTGGTTGATGGGAAGAAAACACAAAACTATAAATAACACTGTTTTATGGCTTTGTGTTCACTCGAGGGAAATTCTGATGGAGTCTTAACAATTTAGGGTTGAAGATGTGTTTATTTTCTCTTCAATTTTAAGCAATTTTGTGGGATACGACCTGCTCAAGTGTCAACACTTTAACTCAAAGCAGTCCCGATTCACCTTGATTTGCACACCACCACCACAAATTTAGTGTCCCAAAATACAGCCTTGACCAATTTTGATTTAAAATGTAGGTCCTAAAAAGCTAAATATAAATTGAATGAAAAATGCTTCAAAAGTCCATTAGAGTCCAACAAAAGTACCAGCAGAACTCAGGTTTGAAAGGTAAGCAGGCCAAGGTTCCCCCCCAAAAAAGTGATAAAAAGTCCAATAATAGGGTCCAAAAGATCTTCAGTGACAAACGCTGGACTGTATCTGGTCCTGCCTCAGCAAAGTTGGCTTTCTGACTCAATCTCAGAAAGAGAGAAGGATGGGGGAGGGAGGAAGGGGATGGGGGGGGGGGCTACGACGTAGAGGAAAAAGAATTGTGTGTTTTTGGAAAAAGCGGGCTGGAGGAGTGTGTGTGTGAGCGTAAATGGGAAGGCTGGAGGGGTTGACGGGTTTGGGGGGGTTGGAAGGTTGAAAACCCTCAGAGAGTTATGAAAACCATACGGCACCATCCTGTCCCCATTTTGCTCATGCCTTTAGACACACAGAAGTGCACAGACGCGCGCACACGCACATACTCATGCATGCCTTGATGAAGTGCATGCTGCTTAGCATCAGCAGTGGAAAGTGTTTGTCAGCTCTGTGAGATGTAGGAATTGTCTCCCCTTCTCCTCATTTCTCTTCCACTCCTGCCTTTATGACACTTTCTTCTCCCTTTAGCTCTTAAATGTGTTTCTTTTTTACTACCACCTTTTTTACTGATCCGTCAGAAGCCATACCTTGACTTTTCACACTACTTTCTGTCATCCCTACTAAATTCTTCTCCTTTTTTTTGTCCTCACCAGCTGGAGTTTCTTACAGTCAAATGGAAAGATTGGAGCATGGAATAGAATACCTGTCGAACTGCTCCCACTCACAATCAGTGTGTGCATGTGTGCAAAGTTCACTCCAGTGCTGTTATTAAATACCTTCATATGGTACAGATGTCTGTCTAATTGCACGTGTGTGTGTATGTGTGTGAATTTGGCGACCACTCGAGGGCATATGGAGGAGAGGAAACAGGAAATGCCAGATGTGCATCAGCCTGACCTTTCGGTAACTTGGGGTGACGAATAACCGGTGGGTACCTCCGCTGCCGTCACTCGATCCCTTTCTGCACATGAACATGCGGTGCCAATTTTATGTCTAATCTTAAAAATGAGGAAATTACAGTTTGTTTGTTTACTGAAACAAGCAATAAAGTAAAACGTGAATGAAGTGCGTTTATTTTAAAGTTTCCCCTCAGCCTACGACGGAGGATGTGGATTGAGATCCTGAGTGGGACAAACATCTAATTTGATAAATGACAAATTAAGCTGTGCCCACACAAGGAGGCCTAATTGCTGCACAATCACGCCTGTTTGTCTCGCCACAAAGTAATTTTGTCTGGTTCGCATCATCAACAACATTTCATCCTCAAACCTTGTTGCTTATTGCAATCGCAACAACGACAGCATGATTTTCCCCAACGTGGCCTTTTTTTTTAAAAAGAAAAAAAAAAAGAAAAGAAAAAAAATGATGATGAGATGGAAAGTAGTTAAACTACTCTTCTCGTAGCTGTAACCATTATTAGCCGCAGCACAGGCCTGCGCGCACAACAGATGAGTAGTTTAACCATGTTGGTTTTGGCAATCCCAGTATATACAGTCTCACTATTCAGCAGTCCTGTGCACTTATGTAACAACCTCTGGAAATGAAGAGGGAACAAACATTAAACCTTTGCATCCTGGAGAGCCTAAAGAGCCTCTCAGCCTTATTCCCCTCCTCCTTCATCCTATCAACGTCTGCTTTTCTTGGATTACCCCCATTCCCTGGTCTTTTCCTTTTCCGTTATTATTATTTCATCCCCTTGTCCCTCCTCTTCTCTTCTCCTCTCTCGCATCCTCCCGCCCTCTCTCTTCCTTTATCTTTTGCTCGCCACTTTTTCTCCCATTCTTCAGCTCGACTCTTGTTATGACTTCCGAATCAGCAGGATTTTGCCCCAAACCCCAAACCTCCCGCTCAAGGTCTGTTTATTCTATCATTCAGCCTAGTGGGCTCCTCCTCCTTCATATTGCCACGTACCATTAGACACATTCCTGAAATGTAAATGATAGAGCAGACACAAGCTCTGTGCTTTAATATTTTCGACCCTCAAATTCCCTCCTATGCGTTAATCTGCATACAATGCAACTTGGTTTCTATTGAAGCTCAAAGAAGTCATTGGTCACATATCCTTCCTGAGTCCTAACCAATGGTCACGTCTCGTCTTCAAAGCATCAAAGCAACGGAATTACTCCAGCTTTTATTTCTAATTTGTGCAACACAATAGATGTTCATTTGATTTTCTGTCGAAACAACTCAACGTAAAAGCACCAGTGATTCATTTTTGACAAAATGTGTTCAATCTTATTTTCTCTGTTAAAAGGCAATCAATATTCTCCATGAGTCATCACAAGATCACAGTCAAGCTCAATAAATATCCACAAAATGTGAGGAGGGGAAAAAACAGCTCAACCAGATTCAAATTCAAACCACCCAAGAATAGTTTCACTTAAAATCACAAACGTGTAACCAGAGATGAAAGAAAAGTACAAACATGGCCAAAATATGCATCAAAAGTTTGAGCAGCTCCTCAAATAAAGTGCTGATCCATTTAGTCGTGGATGAGGGAGTTTTACGCGAAAGTGAAAATCTGTAGGTGGTGACACGGAAGGATGGATCTCTGTGAATCAAATCTATTATGTGTGCATTGTGGATTACATCCATCATGAACAATGGGTGTGTGCAAATAATCAGTTTCATTGTCATAGTCTTAAAACTTTTATTCCTACACAGGAAACGGCAACTATCACAAAATGATGTGGTATTATTTTTTGTGAACCGCAACAGGATTTTCTTTTATGCTTCTTGCCGTGTGACATAATTTATTGTCATGATGCGCGGCATGTGTCGAGCTGCTTTGAACTATTTGAAAACCAATGTATGTCAATGGGATTTATTACCTTAAACATAACCCTCCCTAACCCTAAAGAGAATGTTCTGTTTGACGTAATTGCGCGAAATAACTTCCAGTTGAAATACATGAGTTTGAAAGTCGTGTCTAGCAGCACGGAAAAAATGTAGAAGTCTTGTTGGCACGCGCCAAAATAGAAACATTTTCATTTTCATGACAGGTTCACGTTTCCACATAAAATTGTGTTGGCAGATCATAGAATCAGAACATCGTAAAAAGATCACAAACACAATCCCTGCATGTTTTGCGCCGTAATCATTCTTAAAAAATAATGATTATTTTAAAAATAGTGGATGTAGTAATAGTGGGAGCTTTGCCTCAGATAAATGAGAAATATGTACATTTTCAGTAGTGTTCCTTTGAATCAGGGGGTGTTTTTGGCCTTTTTTAACACTAAACTTCCTCATCAAAGGTGGCCAGCTACAGGGTGATCAAGCCTGAGCATGCGTTCAAAACAGTTTCGCACTCTCTCCTATCTGCAGCTTTGGGCCACTTCACACCCGGTCTGTGTCAATCAGACTCAGTGACACCATGGTGGTTAGTGTAACTGCAGCCATCAGCCAAGCCATCGCGGGGGCGCGCATTAGCTGTTTGTTTATCACCAGAGCACAGCTGATAGTGGATAGAGGATGGATACCCGACCGAACCCTGAAGGGACCCGACGGCACCGGACGGGTCGGGTTCGGACAGATATTTAAGACTTGTGTTCGGGATCGGTCCCATAGTGTCGTTTGTGCACAGCGTTCTTCCTTTCCAGCTCCTGTAACACCGTCGTAACTGTAACAAACTTCAAAATCAACACTAATTAATTAAAATATCTAACAGTTTGTAGCTGAGATAATATAGGAAATTACAACAAAGACATAGAGCAAAAGGAATAGTAACAATTTTCTGAAAGTCAAGACTAATTTTAATGAATCCATAACCAAAAAACATAATAAAATAAGAAAAAGTGAATTTTTGATTAAATTACAAAATGAATAAATGAATAAGTAGTAGTCTACAATTTAAAAAGAAAAGAACACTAAAACTGAACTTCTACTGACAGAGGTGGGAAGAGAGAATTACAATAACACAATAACATCATTGTTCTTTTTAGGTTTCTGCAGACATTTTTAATAAAAATCTGCATTTATTTGCTGTCTTTTCTTCACCCTGCAGTTTGTTTAAATCTGCGTTGTCACCACTCACCAAACATTGTGGCTGCTTCAAATGTGTTCTTCATGGTTGACAACCCAACCAGCAGCCGATGACGCCATGGTTCACACTCTTAATCCACCTACAGTATTTTTCAGTGCAAAACCAAAGCTTGACCTTAGGTTGTTCTAAAACGATTCATGTTTTGTTTTAAACAAAAACGGTTCAGGTTTTTGGGTTGGATTTAGGAACTGACTCAATAATACCCTGATGGTATTAATGACCCTCTGACTTTTACGGTGCAAATACAACCTATGAATTCTCTGCATATCTTACTGTCAACAGCTTTCTTTTTGTTGTTCCCCGTGGAACAACAATTTATTGTTTCATTGTGTATCCTGACATTTTTCAACACTGTTTAAAGTTTGGTTTAGAATCACCTTCTATCATTAAACTCATTATTGTATGAATAGACAACTAATGAAGAAAACTAAAATGTTAAAATAATGCAAAACCCAAAGTATGCAGCATTGCTGATACATTTCCCATGTTGACTGACTGAGTATTTTCCAGAGGGTTGTTGTTTGCAGCCCTAGACCAGCAAAGGAGTGGGTGGGTTCAGCAGGAGGGTCATTTAACCCTCTATCCCTTTGACCTCTGCTGCCGCCCGCACCACTTGACTATTAACTCCCTGCTGCTTTACTGGCCAGCAGATGGGCATGTGGTTGTACTTCATATGTGACCAAGTCAGAGGGAGGCAGAAGGAGCGCTGCTTGTGAAAAAAAAAAAAACAATTTTGGCTTGTCGTTTTGGTGTAAGACGAATGCAGTGCATTTCTTTGTTATCGCACCTGGGGTTAAGCTGGATGTATTTGGCAGCGATTAATCATTTTTATCGCTGAAAGGCAAGGTTGACTAATGGTTGTCTACGATGAAAAAACTACTGCAGAAAAAATATCCAGAATCAGGGAAGGTTTTGGAGTATTTTGGGTGTAAAAAATAACAAATGGCAACATGAACTGATGAATAACACATCCTGTTAATCCCATTATGAAAAGGTGTGTGTGTGTGTGTGTGTGTTAATTATCTGAGCAGCACAGGGAAACACGATGCATTCTGAGAAGAAATGAGTGTTTACTAGACAATTTACTGACAGGAAATGTTGGGTCAAATTTTATTTGACTTTGATGAAGAACATGTACTGTCAGTATTCCCTCGTAGTAATTACTTCTTTGTCATTCTGCACAACATCAAGTTCAATAGCAAAGATTGAAATATCTGAGTCGTACAACCACATATTTGATGTGTGGGAACTTCTTGATCTTTATTTAGGCCAAATTCCAGAAATCAAACTCCAATAATGTGTTCATCGTTGTGCCAAGTACTACAGGGAGGCTGAGTGGAGCGTTGTTTATGAAGAGTAAATCAATGTGTATTTAAAGAACAAAGAATAACCTGTGCTTGTTGTTACCATAATGTGTAAAGATATTTCCTTTAAGTCGATATATTTTGATAATATAAATGTGGTGCAGGGTTTGCATGTGCTCTCCACGGGTTCTTCACACAGTTCAACATTTTAGGTTAAAGCTGCAGTATGTAGAACCATGAGACTTGTATGGAATCTACCACACTCCCCCCTCTCCTTCCTGTTTCAAATTATTATTCTCGGGAACGCACACAATTGTGAAGCTCTGCGACTTTTTTCTCAATGGAGACGAGTGCCAAATGTGGGGACTTTATCTTGAGTTATTGGAGAGTTTTTTTTGACATTTTAGAGACTCTGACATGAAAGCACTTACCAATCTCTAGTTACTGTTTTGCTGTGAGCCACTTCTCTGCCACAAAAACTCACAGGTGGCTGCAGTGATCCCATCTGCAGGTCAGAGCAGACCCATACCAATCTACGTCCAGACTGCAAATAAAGTGTACATGTTCTCTCCACCTTAGATATGCTTCTCTTGGGTTTACACACAATTTATCCTATCTGTTATCACTCTCCCTCTGACACCAGTATGTGTAGTAGAATACACACATACAGTCATGGACGTTCGCTTTGGTTCCGCGTGGACTTTAGACTGTTGCTTCACCACATCTGTCTTTCTTTTTCCGCTTGCTTTGTCATGTAACCGTTAAGCCATAACACCGCAATGGGGACTTCTCCTGCTGGAAGGTCCGCCATTGCACTTTTACTACAAGGTAGGACATGAACTTGCATCGACTTTAGTCGGAATCAAGCCAATAGTAATGCCCCAAACAGCTCATGGACCACTCTGTAAAAAGATCTCGGATTGGCTGAAAAGTAGTGTCACACTCCAAAGAAAAGAAGCACAAGCCTAGCCCAGTGTCCTCTTAGAACCCTTTGATTTACAATATGATCAAAGGTTAGAATGGATTTTGACCAAATGAAGCAAAAGGAAAAAAGAAAAAAAAAACTTACATATTGCAACTTTAACAGGAGACCAACTGGCCATAACAGTTGGACTCCTGTCAGTGATGGAGCAGCAATATGATGAGGGTGTTTTATCAGTAAACAGGCTCCAGCATCCTGTGTAAGGATGAACCGATGTAAAGAATAGATAGATGGATGGATAACAATACAACCTGTCATCTAAGAAAGTAAGTAAGAAAGAAATACTGCCTCATTTCCCTCGCTGAGCCTTGGTAACGAAAAAATTGTATATTTTCTAAGTGTACTTGAGGTCATCGCGGCACAGACAATACATATTGGGCTTATTGAATTGTTTATATCCTATCAATTCCAGCGTATAATATCACTTATTCATTTATCCTAACCACATGTGGCCTTAGTCCTTCTCTTTCTCTCTCTCTCTCTCACACACACACACACACACAGAAAGACATACACATATTGAAGCATTTAACAGCAGCCCTGCGGTTGAATACCAGAGTGTGGGCATTCCTGGTGATTCCTGTTGAGAAAAGAGACGAAACTTGTATCCACTTATTCAACAAAGTCCATGTGTTTCATCTCCCATAGCAGACTGAATCCGTCTCACACCCAGATTGTCAATAAAACCGTAACAGTCACATCTGAGCAAAACTAAGCTCACTTTTCTACCCTTAAATCGAAATGGCATAAACGCAGTAGTAACTAAAGCCCTCAGTTTGAATTGTTTGTAGTGGTAGAGGAAAAGCTGCATCTAAGTATCAAAGCTAAAGTCTGATTGCAGTGTTTTATTTAACCAAGTGTCCATTCTCTTATTATCCATGTCTTGCTTCGTCCGTGCTTGATTTAACTCCTGTTCACACCTGGAAGCTGCCCAATACAAACACAGCCTCCAGTGCTGGTATCCAGCGAGTAGATCCAGTGGAACAATTTGGGATTTTCAGTCTGGCACACACACATACCTTGGAAAATCCATAGACATTTCCTTCTGAATTCAGGTCTTTAAACCAAACAAACATCTTTCAGCTGTGACAGCCGGGCTACATGACATGCAGAGGCTGTGATGCCACTGATGAATGTGTTATCAAAAGGACTCCAGAAAGAATCATCACAACCTGAGACAAACACGGCCAACCTGTACGAACTGCTGAGAGGCAGAAAGCAGAGAGGACAGAGGCTCATTCCACACACATTATTCCTTTACCAGATGATGGGCTCAGCTTTTCCATAGACACGGCCATGAATCCACCAACGTGCACACGCAGGAGTGCACGGACACGCTGCTCTCCTTTGAAGTTGCGTGTGTGCTTTTGTCATGATAATGGTTTTACCATAGAGACAAAAGGGGGGACGTTGATGTCACCAGTGCAGACATGTGTCTGATGTGTTAGTCTGTTGAGAATAAAACATCTCAGCGTACCACTTCCTTCTCAATCATCGAGCTCACAATATCCCAACAACACACATTCAGATCGATCAGGTCAGGGGGGCTCAGCTTTCACCATGCATCGCAAAAACCAATTCCTTGGAAAAATGAGCAGAGAAACTACTGTATATGAACTGTCTGGATCAAGAGAACTCCCTAAAGGCACGACTAAAATCTTCAGCAGACGTGTAATGGAATGAGAAGTCTAACAGTGGTTTTATCATTTCCTTTCTAATAATCTGCTGCCATTGTTTCAAATATCCAACCTTAAAGCAAAGAGTTTGCTAAAATAGTTTCAAGATGTGAATGGTCAACCCCTAAAAGCCAACAGTACGATCATTTTAGAGCTGCAGCTATTAAGTCATTATTTTTTAAATTTCATTCAATTAAGAGATTTTAGGACAGGTGAAAATGAGTAATAATGATGCAAGAAAGACATTTCAAACACAACAATAAACCGATGTTTACCAGAAGCAAAAGTAGGACAAAAACAAAAGATTTTAATAATTTTTGAGTATGGATTTAAATGTTAATAGTTTTAAGCAATGTTTTCAGATCATTATGTAGGACTGGTTTGTTTTTAGCGCTCGAGTATTAGTTTTCTCAGAAAGTTTGCATTACTTGGGCTTGTGAACTTAACACGCAAGCGGACTCTGGAGCGGATCAATTAAATTAATTCTACTCAGGATAAAAGGTTTGATTTCAGAGCGGTGGGATACAAACTTGTTCCATTTCACACCTTTGAGGTAAAGCTAACTGACATGACAGCAGCACTGCAGTATAAATAATGTGTATATATACACACACACCATGAAACATTAAACATGGCTGAATGTTTGTAGAAACTCAAAGGAATAACCAGGTTTAAACATTATGGCTTTACCAGCTCACAGAACGCACACACATACATAAGGCTCTTTGCTTTGTTTACGGTTTTTTTGCATGTATATGTATGTATTGAAGTCTAGTTTCATTTTTGCATTTAAGCTTTTTTTTAAAAATTCCTAATACTTTTTGACATAGAATCCAGAACCATTAATTTTTTTTAACAATAACCATTTAAAGAAATATAGTAACAGTAACATAATGAAATACTGTCTTTTTAAATTGGTCTCTTGTTTTTATATTTTGAACCCACACATGCACTTTTATACTGATTAACTTTTTTATTCCAACAGATTTTTACCTAATACCTAATGTTGTTTTCATGATTGTATCTGTTTGGCTTGAATTTTTGAAGTGTAATTGAATGTTGTTGAGAGGGGCATGTGCAATTTCATTGTACTTGTGTAATGTCAATAAAAGGATTCTATTCTATTCCAGTAAATTCACAACAATCCTTTTGCATCCATCCTGTCACGCCTTGGAGATGTGGGTTTGGTGGTGGAAGCAGGCAGGTGTAGAGTTCATAGAACCAGTCCATTTTTATAATAACAACAAACAAAAACCCAAACCCAAAAGTTCGAAGGAGGCACGAGGTAAACATGGGCCAAAAACCACTGCAGCACTCAAACAGAGTAACATCAACAACGACCCAGCAAACAGTCATACCTGGGAAGCACAAAAACACATAAATTAACAAAACCTGAAACTACACGAAACAAAGACTAAGAACTAAGGACCTATGTTATAAATCTAGATTGGATTAATCTCCGTTAGCTGGCGTCAACTCACCAAACATTCCCTGTCAGACAGGAGCTGTCTTACGACCGTCGATCACCTATGATCACAACACGCGAATTTAAGCCAAGTGATTAAAGCCTCGCTAAGTGGAGATTGCAGCGTGTGACTAATTAATGGAGAGAACTGGCAGACTGAGCGTCGTTACAATGAATGGAGGAACAGCTTAAATTCTTAAACAAAAATAATGACAATAAATCTATGATGACAGTGAAGAGCAACAGTGAATTATTGCAGTGCACAGCAGAAGGCGGAGCTTTTATACTCGCTCTGATCTGATCCACTTCATAACTTGGTCCCGGCCAAGTTGCTTAAGTTTAAAATGATGAATAATTAAAATCCATAATTCAGACCAAAGACAACCCTGTTGTCACAGAAGAGGCAGGAATGAGAGAACCCAGACAGGAAGCTGCTGACACAAAATGCGCAAAAGCGCAAGACTATTTATGATATTAATCTATTGGATGATAAACGGACAGCGCTCTGCAGTTAAACTTTATTGCAGCACACACGTAGAGGTAATCTAGATTCGTAGCATACCCCCTAAACGCGGACCACAAGGGTAAACACAAACAAAACTAAACAGATCCTGACATGAAGCTAATCCAACCTTCACACAGACACGCATGCATTCACCTCTAATGTCAGTTTAAATCAGATTATTACTCTAACAGGAGGAAATCCATTCCTTCAAAAACGCTGCCATGGGTGAACCTGAAGCACAAACATCAATATTATATTTCAAATGTTCTGAAAAATGAAAATTTCTTGACACAGTTGACACGTTGAGATTTTAAGGGAATCATACTCAGATTTCTCAAAAGCATTAGTCTCTAATACAATGCACATGGCTTTAAAAAGCAAAAACCACAAAGTACAAACAAAGCTCTTCTCATGTTCATTTATAAGTCAATAACAAAAAAATAAAAGAAGAGCAATAAAAAGTAAGCAGTTTCCAAAACTAACCTTCAGCCAGATCACACACACGTGTAAGTGATTTGGTTTGAATTCCTTCTGTTATAATGGCCTGATTGCCTGATTTCCTTTAGCCTGTGAGCAGATCAGCATGGTGTGTGTCAAAGAAGCGTACTACTTTCCAAAAAGGTACGCATTGACTCTCTAAATGTCTTTTCTGATCAATCTTTGAAAAATGATGCAGCTGAAAATGACTTAGAGTGTGAGGAAGGGTCCAAATGAAGAGACCAAACTGATCAGGATCAACATCAGCTTTAATCAGATCCAGATGCACGACCAACACGGAGCAGACCAACCAGGTGGAACGTCTCCCACACTAAGAAAGATCTGGACCAATTTCTATTATCAAGGGTAGAGTTTGTGAGAATTGTCAGAAAATAAATGCTTTAAACTGAGTAAAATCAGTGTGCAAAAGGCTCCTATTTTTCTAATGTATTACTAATGTGGTCATCACATAAATCACAAATGCACGTTTCAACCTTTCACCTTTCGGCCATTTTTACACATCCTGCGTGACCTTTCCATCTCTGCTGCTCTACATTTTGCATTTCCCAGGGGAGAGACTGACTTTAGCCCTTCTTCTTCACCTTTAGCTTCTCTCTCTTTCTCTCTATGGAGCACCTCCTTTGCTTCTAGCTCTTCTTCGTCATCTTTTTCTCTCTTCTGTTCATCTTGTTTGTCCTAATAACACAGCAATGTCTCTTTACACCAGCGTATGTGTTGGCTGACTGTTGTATGGAAGTGCTAGACTACTGTCTCGACTGCTGGGTCTTTATTTCACTCACTAACTCATAGGTCATCTGGTTTTCTACTGAGCGCGCGCGCACACACACACACACACACAGCACTTTTTTTTTTCATTAAAAAAAAAAAAAAACTGAACAATGGTAAATCTAGACTTAGAGGAAAAATTGTGCTCCTATCATTAACTACCGGGCGTTGCATCTCGTCTTCTCTTCCGTGCTTTTTTAAGAGCAGTTTGTCAAGGTCATCATATCATAATGTGTGTGTGTGTGTGTGTTTTGGGGGATGGGAACAATTGATTTACCAATAGAGATCATGCTGCTTGAACAGACTCCCATTGTGTCATCCCATGTGAGGATAAAAAGGGATTGTGGAATTGGCTGCTGTGATGCATCTGTTATAAAGGAGTGTCACAAACTAAAAGTCATCAACTATAGGTCTATTTTAAAAGGATGACAATGAGAAGAGCCAGGCAGGCTTTATTAGATCTACCATCAGTATATTCTCAGTTTTTTCCCCCTCACAAAAAAATTACAATTTCCTCTTGAGAGATTCTGCTGATCTATTGTTGGTCTGGAAATGTTGGTGAAATTAATCCAGCACAAAGTGAAAGAAGCTGTAGTGCCATGGCATGATGTTATGGGTAAAGAGATGAGCTGATTTTAATATAAAGAATTGTGCAATCCATGAGCAGTTACATCTACTGGATTAGCAAAAATATTTTTATACACAGGTAGCGTTATGTTGTGTTTGCACGTCATTTACCTTGTTTACCAGTTATGTTTAGTGTACAGTTATGTAATGTTGGATTTTCCTTTTTATTACTTTATCAAAGTGTGAGTAAAACCCCAGGTTGTTGTTAACCTGCCACTAGGAGGGAATTTACAGAAAACAATGACAAAAATATAGAAAGTGACCCCAAAAACATACAAAATGAAAATGGTGTAAAATTAAAAAGCAATAGCCAGTGTTGAACCCATAAAGGGCAGTCACTCTGACATTTTACAACTAAAAATGCTAAATTTAAATAATATGAAGTAATATAGATTGATCAATAATCTACATTACTTCATACCTAATCATGTATGTATTCAGCAGAAAAAAGGTTTTAGGGAGCACTTACACTTTAATGTAATGGGTCTGTTGACCTGCTTGAGTTTGACACGTGTGCCGTAACGTATCCCATGACTCCAAACACTGCAGAACTCTGAACTGTAGCAGCAGTGCTTGACAGGAGTAACAGCAGAAGGCTTTAAGTGTTACAATGATCTCAGAAAACAGAAATGATTACAGTAGAAAAAAAAGGTCTGTTTTCAGAGCAGTGGATCCAGTAAAAGCATCAGCTGTGGCCTCAATGCTTGGATCCACTTTAGCTGCTTCTCCATCAGTGGCGCCACCGGCCGGATTCCTGTGCCAGAAATCCAGTTTCCAACTCTGAACATCTGTGAAAATAAATCTGAAAATAACATTCGAAGTGAAGCACATGTAAAAGTTCTGTAACCTTGTATCCTTTAAACAAAAAAAAAAAAGTGCTAAGAAGGCTAAGAGCAGTGTGAACCAGGGTTGAGGTCAATTACATTGTTCAATTACAAATGTAATCATACATATTCAATTACAATTACGGTGACCAGTATTTTTTTCCAATTACAGTTAATTTTTTAATTTCTTTTAATAAATAACCAAATAAAACGTAACCTTCCTCTTGTGTTAGCGTCTCTTATGACAACGGGTCGATTTTGACCCATGTCTTAAATCAGCTGTAAAATACACTAAAAAATATTATCCATCATCCAATTTGTTTTTATCGCTTGGTTACTTTAAGCTTCCTCATCCAGGAAAATATTGGTATTAATATTTTTGGTGTGGGTGTCTCACCTAGGTTTAAGTTGAATTAACTTGTAAATGACAGTTTTTATAGAATTTTTATGCCAATTACAAATACAAAGTCTATCATCTGAACTCAATTCAAATTCAATTGTGATTACACAGCAACCATTTTTTTTCCCCAATTACAATCACAATCATAATTATGATATAATTGTAAATAATCATCAATTACAACCCTGGTGTGAATCCATCAGCGTTGTTCAGAGACGTGATAGAAAACCTGATGAGTACAACAAATAAAACAAATTAAAAAAACAAATAAAACGTAACAACTAGCATTTTGAGTCATAAGAGATAAAGATCAAAATATACTTAAAATAGAGGGAAAAACAATACAGAATACGATAAATGTAAGCATTCGACCTGAATTTATTACTTTCATTAATACCAATAACATCACCTCACAAATAAAAAGAGACACTTCAAAAAAGACAGTGTGACAGGAGACGCATGGAGTGGAGTACCATTTATCAGCAGCGAGGACGGTGGCCGTTACATCCACAATGTGCTTGATTCAAATCCCAGACGACAAGACGCTGTCGTCATTTTAGAGTTCAAACATGTTTCCTGCATGAAGCAGTTCTTGGTTTGAGTCCAGCTCGTTGACTATCACCCCTTGGTTTCATAGCTGGGACTCCTCTTCACAAACTAATCCATCAGCGGAACGATCAGAACAAAGCCCTTCATGCGTGCAACAACCAAGCAACGTTCACTAAGGCACGTCATAGAGACAAAAAGAAGAACCAACCAGTGTTCAAATACTGAATGAACTGTGTAAACAAACACATGTGCAATAGATTTACAACAGGACCACTTTGAATAAATAAAAATACACTAAAAAAAAATCCTCCAAACGCATTAAGACGGACTAAAAATAATCCAACTCTTAAAAAGGAGACACACTTAGACTCATGAAGGCACACGTGTGTTAACAGCTGTCCTAAATATGAGCTTTTTTATCCAGTGCTAAAGGGGAAACATCACCAATACAACGCTCTCGGGACGTTTCCTCTGGGCTCACTGCACCACGCATTTATCTTTGTTGTTGTATTTCCTCCTCCTCATTTCTAAACCTCGCTCTAGACGCTCATCCTCCTCCAGAGCCCTAGAAAACACACAGAAAGGTACACAAACACAGAAACGTACACAAACACAGAAACGTACACAAACACAGAAACGTACACAAACACAGAAACGTACACAAACACAGAAAAAGAAATTAGCGTGAGAAGAACACTTTTCCATGACTAAAATGTACACATGTGCTCACCCTCTCTCTTTGGCATCAATGTCCCTGATGATTTCGTCCCTCTGGTTGACCAGAGAAACCAGTTCCTGAAGGAGCAGCTGCTCCCTCTGCTGCTGGGTGGATGACTTCTGCCAGTCTGTAGAACAAACAACAGACACTCATTACAGCCTCTCACCTCTCTGAGCTTATTTGTTACACATTTCACAGCATGGTTTCACTGTTTCAATGGTCATTTGTCAGCGTTTAATGCGTTTCTGCCTTGTGTTGTGTTGTATTGGAGTTATTCTAATAAAACACCCTGGGAGGAATCATTGGAGGTTTTTTAGGAGTGTGACGAACACTGTGAAGAGAGTTTACGACGCTGTGGTAGCATATGGAGGCTTTTACACAGTGGTGAGAACTGTGGTAAGGTGAGATATTCAGAGTATCTAAATCTAAATCTAAATCATCTAGTTAAAAAAAGTATTTTCAATAAATGTTTTGCATTTCTTTATATTTTATTACTAATGATATATTTTTCCAATTATTTTCTATAATTGTTTTTTTTTTAAATATCTTTATACATTTGCACTATTTTCTTACTTGTCTTTATGCTGAGATCTACTGTGTTTATGTGCTATTATGTGCTCTGTGTCAATAAACATCTAGATGATTGTATATTATATAGAAAACTAAATAGCAATATCAGTTTTATATATATATATATATATATATATATATATGCTGCAACAGGACCCACAAAGAACTGATCTATGGTCTCACCCATAGTTTGGGTAACATTACTTAAGGCTAAACAATCTAATTCATCTTTTTCTGGACACAGTCATGTCTACTGTGCATTCATTCCCCTCAGATGAGAATAACAACTCAGCTTTGGGGTCCCCTAGTGGCTTGTGGGGCCTGTATGCAATTGCATATTCCGCCCATAGCCAGAATGTTGCTACAATACAAACAGTTGGATGTTGGTTTGATATTTGTTAAAGTTTATTTTTATTATGAGAAATTAATATGGTAAATTGGAACATTTTGCGATTTTATTATTTATTACGACACAAAAGTACCAAAAATTGGTACCGTTGAGTACCGATATTGATTCACAGGTACCGAGTATCGGTTCAAATGTGAAAGGTATCCATCTTTTAACGAGAAGTTTCACTAAAGTTTTATGAATGTTTCAAAATGTTTTGCTTCTGACATCATCTGGGATCACTCACCCTCTATAGCCATCATGACACGCAGCTCTCTGGTCAGAAGCTCAAACCTCCTCTCCAGGTCCTGCTCCTCCTGCCTGGGGACAGAGTCGTTCATGTCAGTGGGTTAAATGCGTGTAAAACAGCACTGCTCAGAGGAGAGGGTTTTTACAGGAGCTCGAGGTGATCCTGTCTGCGTATCAGAGCGTTCTTCTTGTTCACCAGGGTGAACCATTCCTGGATCAGCCTCTCCTCCTCATCCTTGTCGCTGCCTGCAGAAAGGAACCAAAACAAAACAGTGATTAACGCTCTCCCAGTCAGGGAGAACATGCAAACTCCCAGTACAGTATACATTTTAGGACATCCTCAGAGTCTCAGAGTGATGTATCAGGTAACAGGAAACCCTGTCATTTTTCAGACCAAACTGACTCATGACTCAGCAAAATCTTTGTTAACTGAAAGGCCGTAAAATAGGACGGCCTCAGGCTTCAAAATAAAAGTTATCAGACTCAAGGGCCTCAAGCCTGAAAACACGACATGGCGTTTTATTTTGAAGGAACCAAAAGTACACATGACGAAGTGAATTGAAAAGCTGTTCTTTCCTTTTATTTTTTAAAACATTTTGTTTGATTAATAAACACATAGTTAAATAACATGTTGATCTAGCTTAACCTTTGAAAATAAATAAATAAAACAGCTTTCAACTTACTCTCATATCCAAAGCAGCACATAATGATGATGTCATGTTTATTTCCAGTTTCGTCAAAATACGTCATGTCGTGTTTTATGGCCAGAGATTTTTTTTTTTGAAGCCTGAGGCCGTGCCATTTGACAGCGCTTGTTTGGATAAGTGACGCCGTTAGATTTGACAGAGGTTTTGCTGAGTCATGAGTCCGATGTGCGTGTCTTACTGGTTTCCATCAGGCTGCGTAGCCGCCTCTCCACCACTGCCGCTCTGCTGTCGACGTGCCTTTGCTCCACCTCCAACGCCGCCAGCTCACTCAGAACGTACTGACTGGTGTCCTGCAGGCACTGACCACAAACCACATCGAACAGACACATTGATGCGGAACCCACAAGACGGAAACACACAAGACGACGACAGACCACCACCACCACGTAATGATAAAGGAGTGAAGAGGGAAACATGGAGAACAAGGAAAAGGTCAGAAAGTTAGAGAGAGTCCAGAAGGACAGAAAGCTTTGAGAGCAGAACAATCACATCAACTGTGTCAAATTCAAGGATCGGGGGCCAAATCCGGCCATTCAGAGCATCCGATTTGGCCCGCACGAGAAAGTGAAAATGACAGAGAATTACCAAATAATGCACTTATAAATTATTGTAGTTTTTTTTTCAAAATCCTGCAATTTTTCTGAAACGTATTCCACAAAATCTCCTTAAATTAAATAAAAAATTTTCAAAAAATAATCAAAAATCAAAGGAGATTTAAGTATCTGTCACTTATTGCTAAGATATTGTTGATGCCTTCCATACTTTAAGTCTAATTTATAACTGAAAGTGCAAACTTGGGCACATTCATGTTGAAATTGTTTGTTTTCCAGCCAAAAATCTTCAGCCCACTTGTGATCGAACTGGGCCGTATTTTGAACTAAAATGCGTTTGCCAGCCCTGCTTTAGAGAGTACAATTTCTGTTTTGTTTGGGGAGCTTTCAAAGCAATAAGGTTGTGTCTTCCTGTTGGATCTAAAAAGACGGTCACGCTGGAGAGACAGAGGGTTATTAGATGGTTTACTTTAATCTATTTATTGCAAAAGCGCCTCATGGCTCCTCAAAGCTGAGCCACAGTCTCAGCAGTGAACTCTGAGGAGCTCAGGTGAAAGACAGGTTTTCTACTGTAGGGGGATGTCATTGGATTTTACAAACAAGAGCGATAACAACAATCCAAAATGGTGAAGGCGACACAAAAAGGGCTTCCCTTTCCACTGTGACAGGGAGGAGACGCTCACATAATTTTGTGTGCTCTTGTTTGTCATGATTTACATTAAAACAGCAACATGTAGATCGAAAATTAAGTTCACACGTGTTTTCTATACTGTTACAGTTACAAAGATGGTAGATGTCATACACATGCAGAAACTGTAGACACCTTTTATATTTTATACATTTAGTTACGGTATTTGTTTGTTTTTCTGTTAGCAGGATTATGCCAAAAATAATTAACAGATTTGAATAACTTTTCTTTCAAAAATAGACCTTAAGCCATGGAAGATTCCCTTAAATTTTGTAGGAATTCTGCATCAATTTACTGATCCTGGATCAGTTTCAAAAACCAAAAAATCCCTATCTCTTATCATTGCAAAATTTTAAATTTAAATAATGAATATCTCGGTTCGTAATTGATTGATCTTTACGAAATTTGACTCAATTATGTCGGGTTGGTTCCTCAATTACTTTACAGAGTTTAATCCAGGTTGGACCTGGATTGCATATTTCATCATGATTTTTTGATAAAATGGTAGTGTCCATGCATTTGGACCTACGTTTAAAGTGTGAATGATCATGTTACCATTATTTGGCGATTGACGGAGGTTTGCACTCTCTTGAGTGCGAATGTTTTCTTTGTGATATGAGCAGTGTTTAGTTACACAATCTGTGTTAAAACTTTATGTTTGTAAAGGGAAACTCAATACAGCAATATTTCAAGTTTAAATCACTTCTCTCATTTAGAAACAAAGAGAGAAAATATTGGAAAGTGCATGGCTGAGTTGGATAAGCTCATTGATAAGAAGAACTCTGGGACCAGCTTAATAAAGATAATCAATCATTGGGTCTCTAGTAGACAGAGAATCAATGAGAAAAAGTGACTGACCATTGTTTCCTCGTCTTGTTTTGGTGTCTCATCTGAACTTCCTGCAATCATATAAACAATGACAAGAAAAGATTAAAAAAAAAGAAGCCAGAAATCACATGAGAAACATAGACAAAAATGCAAGAATCTTAGAAAAGCTTTGAGGACCAACCTTTATTTGTGCCTGTGGGAGATGAACTTAACATGCTTTCACTCTGAGGAGAAAGAACACACAGTTTCTCTAGTTTAAACATGCACTTATATGGGATTTTACAGTATGTTCATGTGTCTTTACCTGAGATGTTCCACCTTTTGATGCCTTATTAACCAAACGTGGAGGCGGGACTGGAGATATTGACTCGTCTACTAAAAAAAACAGAGAAGAATAATGAATTTTCCCTTATTACACTGAACAAAAATACAAAAAATGGGAGCCCCATTTTTCATGAGCTGAACTCAATATATACACAAAAGTCGTATTTATCACAAATATTGTTCACAAATCTGTGTTAGTGAGCACTTGTAGCATTTACATTTTGGTTCAGTGTATATCCTTATTCTACTTCTTATATATCATCTTTCTAGATGTAATCAAGCACAAGCAACAAGTAGGAGCGTTTGTTCCTAACCAGATGTGCAGAAGCAGTGAGAGGAACAAATCAAAATAATTAAAACACAAGCATTAAATTCAATCCAGGCAGTAATAATTTAAGCCAATGGTTTCTTGACAATGCTTTGATTTTTGGTAGAAAGTAAAGCATTGGTGCACACTAAGACACACATCAAAGAAGGCTCATTTTGGAGCATTTTATTCCACACTTTAAATGGAACAATGGACTATAAAACAAGCACTAATTAGACATAATATAAGTGTAAAAAACACTTTATTGCTGCATCTTCATTAAATATAGAGGGTGAGATAACCACATTTTTCCACTGAGCTCTACAGACAGGACACCACACGAGTCAATGTGCAACATTTTTGGTTTTCAGAAGGAAAATCCGACAAAATATCACAGTATGGTTAAAGTGATGTCATCTAAATAAAAATATGCCATCTAATTCAACAGTTCAACTGGTGTTAGAAGCATCAAAATCAGTAAATTCACAGTCGTAAGGAGGTCATTTGATGCAGAAAGACTGAGCAAAAGTTAACATTATGTAGATATTATATAACAATGGTAAATGCAAAAACTCCTAAGTCTAAATTGAAGGATTGATCTAACTCAATTATAGCTGTAAACGGGTTTGTTAAGACACGTTTTGGCCATGAATTAGAATGAACACACATCTCGTGCACTTCTTTCATGACTTAATTCCTTTCATTTCATTCTTTTAAGTTGTTTTAATGTGTTTTCTACTAGTTTTTCTCTCTCCACATTTCCATCATAACACACTGTGAAAAATATCTGGCGTATATTCAAATGGAAATGCAGCTTTTATCATTGAAAACTTATTAAATGCCATAAATATTTACAAATACCTCATAAAAGTAACTAAATCCCCCCCCAACATACAATATGTGGACTAAGAAACTTAGAGAAATATACTACATGGAGAAAATCACATTTTAGACTCCAGATAGAAATATTTTTGTATTATTTTTGTATATACCTAATAAGACATTTTAAAACACATTTAATAATCTTCATGAATAAAATTAATTTAAAAAATAGAAAAAAAATATTTTCTAAAAGCAAAACAGAACCACTCAACATACAGCCATTCTAAAATTTGATTTAAGTTTCTTTTTAAATTCCTGTTTACCTTCAATTCGATGCAGATAGTAAGGCAGACCATTCCAGATAGTTAATGCTCTGTAGATAAAAGATCAAGATAACTAATCTTGTGTGGTTCCTGTTTTTGTCCCTTACTTTTTGTTTTTTATTTATCCTCACCTGGTTGTTATTTATAAATAACATTGCTTTATTAAAGTCATGTATTTGCGGCTGAAATATGTTCAGATCTGCTATTGTTAAAATGACAACACAATATGGATACAGCTATAACAATTTTAGAACATGGAATAAGTTAGGAAATTGTGTTTGAAAATGTACCAGTTTTCTACTTCAAAATAAAAGTCCAAAAAGAAAACGAGAGGAAAATAGTAATGGTACCTTTGCTTGGTCTTTTCACTCTGGGTGGAGGGACGACCAGCGTGCTGCTTCCTCCTTCCTCCAGACTCACGCCTTCGCCCAGTCTGGCCATGCAGAAAGCAGCGGCGTCCACGTTAGTGGGGGCCGACAGGGCCAGGCCGTAACTGGACTGACTGCTGTTGTGCTCTATCTGTAGCACGCTCAGCTCCTGGTTGGTGAAGTGTGAGCGGATCTGGCTGAGGTAGGTCATGACAATGAGCCGGTCGGGGACGGACAGCAGCACCATGTCGGACGGCTCCAACAGACGGGAGATCCCCAACGCCTCGAAACCATCGAAGGCCTGAAGGGATCAGACAAGAGGACAGTAAGAGACAAAATGGGAAGATTCTATTGAGCCTTAAACTAGAAACCTAACACTGTCCTCCTCACTCTCTTATTGTTGAGCTTGATGTCATGAGGATTCAACTTGTCAAAAGATCTGAAACAAGACAAAAACAGGAGAAAAAAATGACGTTATAACTCATCTCAACCATAAAAAGTTAAAAAAAAAAAGCCATAAACTAATAGCGATGTAGCTCATTTGTGAGCTTTTCTGGTAAAAATGACCCAGTTTAAAATGAAAAATGCTTGTAGTGCATTGGTTCCCTTCCCCTGCAGAGTCAGATGTTCAAACCATTGCTGGATATAAACTGGCTTTGCTTCTTTTGTGCAGCTTGGATTGTCTCCAGGACAAATTGATTTGTAGAGCATATTTCATACACACGTCAACTCTATGGGTACCCCACAGGGTTGAAGGGAGTAAGAATAAATGAATGAATGTTTACTTTGGAGCGAGAAAAGCAAGGCTGCTTCTTATCTTGTGGGAAAGAGCTTTTGAAGATGTATGAATACTCTTGTTTCCTCCCACACTTCATTTAATAGGAGTCTGTAAATTGACTGCTGGGGTGTATGTTTGCATGCAGGCATGTTGAGCGTGTGTATGTGATTGACTATGTGCCCTGAGGTCATAAACTCTACTGCTTTCAAACACTGGATGGATGGAATAATAGAATGTCTATATCAGAGATGAGAAGCTTTTATCATAATGGGGGCCACAAAAGGGAGTCATTTTGTATTTCTTCTCTCTCATTTTATGTGTTTTTTGTTGTCCTTTTGTAAATTGTTGGTGCTATTTTTGTGTATTTTGGTAGTCATATTACTATATTTCTGTACTTTTGTATGTTTTTGGAGGCATTTTGTGTATTTTTGTTGTTGTTTTGTATATTTTTCAGATATATTTGTTGTCGTTTTGTGTGTTTTTTGTAATTTTCTTTGTATTTAGAGTTATTTTTGTGCTCCTCGATTATCATTTTGAATATATTGTATATATATAACAATATGTTCTGTTAATTTTGTGTTTTGATATTCGTTTTGTGTATCTTGGGAGTCGTTTTGTGTATTTTTACTGTTGTTTTGTGTATTTTAGTAATTATGTACTTTTGTGCTTTGGGCTGCACAAAATTAGACCAAGGGGCATGTGGCCCCCAGGCCTGCAGTTGCTCATGTCTGGTCTATAATCATATAAAACATGATTTTCAATCAACACTAGAACTCATGAAGGTCACCACATCAGGGCAGATTGGGATGAAAGATGTCAAACATCACTGAAAAGGTTCTGATAAGACGTACATTTTGTCTGGATGGAAATGGTGAAGGATGGCACAAAAGGCCAGGCCGTTTCTCCACGACGTACTGAAGTTTGTGACCTTCACGCCACTGTAACTGTCAGTGATGCTTTGACACCACTGAAGCAGTGACTGAGTGGAATTGACCAAATCCTAAAGAAAGAAAATGATTAAATCTGGACTGTGTGGGATTAAAAAGAGGTGATGTGAGTTTCTGTTCCTTTACCTCCCGTGTGTCATCCTTTCCATCTGCCTCCTCTCTGACCACGGGAACAGGATCAGACGTTTCTTCTTCTTGTAATGTGGGAAGCCGAGATGCCTTCTGTTCTTGGTTTTCTGATGAAGTCTGAGCATTTTTTCTGTCGGGACAAAAACAGTTGAAAATACATGAAAAATTATGAAAAACAAACTGGGACAAAAACCTCAGCACGTTGATCCGATCATGTGTGACACATGCACGTGTGAGACCAGGATGAGTGAGCAGAGCACATCTCAGCCTGTGATATGAAGTTAGTGCACGACATGCAGCATTGATATACACAAACAGGTCTGTGCTGCTGAAGATTTGAGCTCAGCCTTTGGAAATTCTGAACACTAAACATAAAGGAAACGTAACGCAGCCGCTCATAAGGCAGGATTTTCTCAGAGACAAATACCAGAGCAGCTTTTTTAGGCAGGAGTTCAAGGCAAACCTCGAGTCAGCCAAGAAAAGTCAACGTTAGGATTTGGAATTGTGTTTCCAAGCCAGCACGGCTAATTTTGAACCTTTCCAGCTGTGTTGCAAGTTTTTCCTCCTCAGGTCGACACTTTTTTGACTCCTTTTTTCCCCCGTTGGACAAATCTTAATGTACTAAAAGTGTGAGTTGGAACATTGATCTTATTCTGTGACATTAGTGAAGCATTTTCCTGCATGTTTTAGATGTTAACCTGTTTCACCACACCTTATTTTAAAGGGTAGCGCGTTATCAGGCTTTTAGCAGCGCTGCGTGATGATGACAGTAGTTAGATTCACGTGAGTTGGAGCTGAGATAAATCTAAAACATGCAGGACAGAAGATCTCGAGGAACACAGAGTCTACAAATGTCTCCCTACACTCTGAGAAGCGAGTAATTTACCAAACTCACCTTCACACGGAATTAACAAGTCCATTAAATGTTACAAAAGCTACACAAAAGTAAAACAATGTGTTAAAGTCGGAGTTTCTGGTTCCAGCTTGACCCTAAACTTAATATAGAGTTTAACTTTCTATTCCTAATTATCCTTCATAATCAATTGCATCACATTAAGTGTTATTTCACATCACCTAGGGATTATGTGTCAAACTCAAGGCGCAGGGGGCAAATCCGGCACACAAGAGAAAACAATTTACAGAAAAAATGTAAATCATTGTGTAAATGAAACTCAACAATATTTGCAGGGGCTCACAGTTTTCCCGATGTTTACAGTATATTGCATGATTGCAGTCATTTTAAATGTTAAACAGTTGAAAAAAAAACTTGAAATTCTTAAAATATCCTTTAATTTTCCTCAAATTATTACATAAAATTTCCCTTAATTAAATAGAAATTGGAAACAAAATCAAGGAAATTTAAAGTGAAGATCCTGTTGGGACTGATATCTGTCATTTCTTGCATGAACATTGTCAGTTCCTTACATAGTTTGTATTTTATGTATACGTCGAAGTGCAAACAAGGCACAATAATGATGAAATTACTCGTTTTCCTGCAGAAAATCTGTGGCCCACTTGAGATCAAACTGCTCTGTATTTGGCCCCTGAACTAAAATGAGTTTGACACCCCTTATCTAGGGTTAAACACCAGACTTTAGAAACATTGTTTCCTCGAGCAGCACAGCTTTACATCCCATGCTGACTTACACATCCTCCTTTCTTGGAAATTGTGATTCTGACATTTGCTGCAGGGCATCAAAGAACACTTCATCTGATCGTTGTCGGAGATCAGAAGGATCAGACAGGAACTCTGATGGAGCTCCGGGCTCTTTTGTATCATCGTCAATATCACCAGGAGCAGGAAGGAGACGCTTCATACTACGAGCGCCGGAAACAAGGGACGGGTCCTCGGACATCAGTTGAATTTTAGCCAATAGGAGCCTCTCCTCTTCTCTGAGCTTCTGGTCTTTGGTGAGATTCTTTGATGAGTTTGTGTCCTTGTTTAAACACATGGTTTTCACATCACTCCATGCTTCATTGCTATTTGTGTCCACATCTGTCTTTGTAGTGCTTGTTGGAAGAGGCAAAGGAACCACAGAGGACTCCTGGCTGAGACTAGTGTTTGTGGCTGTGTCGTCCTCCTGTCGATTCTTCATCTGCGCCTGTTCCTCAGTCTGTTTTATAACAGCTGTGTCAATCACTGTTGGTTTGATTGATTCCTTTTGCAGAGAAAGCAAAGGTTGAGGATGCAGACTGTCTGAGGACGAAGGAGGTTCAGGTTCGCTTGAGGAGAATGAGGAGGGCTTCTGGCCTGGGCTGAACACAGAAAAGACAATTTAGACATTTAGGATTAAAAAAAAACAACCTTGGGCTTGATTCTATGTTCCAGTTCTTTTGAGAGCAATCACGTCATCATCATCACTGCCAGAAGCAATTAAAGCACCAAAGTTAAACAGCATTAAGACCTAAATGGGTTTTCCACTCCTAGGGAATTTACAAGCTATCTTAATACTATAACTTTCCATCAAAAAAGCATTTGCGAATGCTGAAAAAAAAAGGTTGCACAATGTGAGAGGGTACCAAAGACTGCAAACTAGTTCCAGCCAACACAATCCCACCTTTGTCACTTCACATGCAGCTCAAACTCAACACACACATACACAGAGTTGGACTGCAGACAAATCTGATGCACATGACCTCATTTTCCATTTAAAAATACTGCTTAACAAGCAAGAGCATCACTTTACAACTCTAACATCATGTCTAGAATAACTGCGTTTGCAAATGATCCCGGATTACACAAGCAGTTACGCTAAAACTAAAGCCAACAGTTGAACGTTATGTGTTAAAGCTGTAATAAAACCTGCTCCATGAGGGATGCTGTCTTACATGGTTTATGTGTCCCGCTGCTTCAACAAACAAGCAGGGAATTATTGTAAAGTGCGAAGAACCGAACATGAAGGATCATGACTCTACAGGGCTAGAGCTCAAAACCCATACAAGAGTTCATCTTCTTGTCTATACCTGCTTATCTTCCTCTGTGTGTGCTGCATTTCACCCAGTTTATGAAGAATTTAAGGTGAGGTGCTGAACATAGATCATGGGTGTTTTGTTATGTCAAGACTTCAATGAGAACCTGAACCTGGCAGACACTTCGAGATAACAACCTCACAATAACTTTACACTCACAAAATCTGATACTTGTCTTGCCATTTTTTTTTTTACTAGAAACAAGAGCTGCCCCCTCAAAAACAACAAGTCCATATAATTTTTAGATCAGAAATCACAAAAGATGAGTCTGTCAGTTTCAGGACGTGTGTGAACAGCAACAACAAACAAGCAAATGACACTACAAGCTGCTTCAAGCCACATTTTATGAGGTCAGATTAGAGCTCAGAGATGTTGGCAATAGCAATCAATGTAAAATGTAATATTTCTATTGAAATATGAGACAGCATGGAGGTTTTTAGTAAGGATATGCAGGACAGAGCAAACAACTGATAACACAACAGCAAAGGTTGAGTAAATGCTACTTTGTGTCACTACTGTTAAACCTCTGGGACAATCTTCTGATGGACAGGTAGCAACAGGCACATCTCTCCATCTTCACTTACTCTGATCCTCCATCCATGTAGAGCTCAGCCAGCCAAATGGAACCAAGATCTTCCTGTCCTAACTCATACTCCACTTCCTCCTCTTCCTCTTCTCTTAGCCAAACAGGAATCGCCTCATGTTTATGACCGGATGTCCTTTTCTTAGCTGCTCTTGGATCACCCAAAGCTCTTTGAACCACAAATGCAGAGTCGGCAGGTCGAAATGGATTTGTTGAAGCTAAACTGGTTTTCAGTTGAGAGGCGAGGTCATTGGGGGAATCTGGACGAAATGGGTTTGTTGAAGCGAAACTGGTTTTCAGTTTAGACTTGGCGGAATCTGGTTGGGTTTTTTGTGTTGATTGCTCATCATTTCTTAGGGGATTCTCATCATATGTAATATCATCCAGCTCTGCCTCCCTCAGAGGTGGACAGCGCTTTGATTTCATGTCTTCTTCCAGGACGTTTCTCTTTTCTTTTATCATTAGGCTGTTTTTCTCTTCCTCTGCTTTCTCTTTATCCAGTCGTTTCTTCACCATCCTTTCCCGCTCTCTTTTCTCCATCTCCTCTCTCACCTGTTCGGATATCTTGACTGCAGCTAACTTCTCTCTTTCAAGCATTTCTTCCTCTTTCTTCTTTGCCTCTTCTCTCTCTCTTTCAAACCTCTGCCTGTCTTTTTTCTCCCTTTCCTTCTTTTCCATTTCGTCTATCTCCGTCTTTTCTCTTTCCAGTCTTTCTGTCTCTCTCCTCTGCCTCTCCTTTTCTCTAACTTCCTCCTGTTCACTAGCAGCTTGTCTCAGACTCGCCACCAGACTGAATGGTTGAACCTCATTTGAGGATGAGTTCTCTGGTTTATGAACCAATGCTGACTTTTTCTCAGAGGTTTTTTGATCCTCTGCTTCATCAGAGAAGGCTTTGGGGGGTGAAATATCCTTGCACGAGGACATCAAGTTGTCCTCAGGAGAACACAGAACCTCTGCATCTACTGGTCCTGTCCCGTCCCCGCCGTCCACAAGTAGGAACGGCTGGTCTGTGTAGGCGTGTGGATGAGGTGTTTCAGATGAGCCAGTTGTGTGCAGGATAGAAGCCATTGTCTCGTAGCTAAAGGGGTAAACATGTGGGACAGTAAAACAGTGAGACTGCGCTCACCCTCGGGTATCAGACTGCATGCTTTCATCAACCCACTCTCTGCAGAGCTTTATTAGTGTTTGTCCAGTGTTGCGCAACAGCACTAAAAGAAAACACCGCGAGTGTTTGTTGCACAAAAACAAGCCACATCCTTTTCCTATACCACGTGCAAACAAGCTGAAATCCACTTCCCATCCGAGAACATCCAAACACTCTCAGGCATTGTGTGCTGAGAACATAAATCCGCTCAGAGGAGGAAATGTAAAATGTATCCAAGACATTTTCTCAACCACTCACTCAAGCATGTTTGCCATCTTCAAGAAAAGATTCCAACAACACAAGCAGAACCGTATCCAATCAAGAAGACGTGATGTCTTGTTCGTGATGGTTCACCTTATGCATGGGTAACATATGGCCAACAAGTACCGACGTGTTCCCCACAAACACAAATCAACTTCAAAAGAGACAAATTTCAAAAAGTGATTAAACGTGTCTCACAATAAATATCAGTTTGCAATGTTCTTTAAGACATATTGAAACAATAAATCTAAATTGATTTGAAAAACTTCAAAGATGGATACCTCTCGTTGGGTGTTGCAACCATCAATCACTAATTCCTGATCTTTACCCAGATCAAAGCTGTGTGTGTGGTGTTAGAATTTAAAACCCATTTCAGCTTAATGAAAGCACAATGCACGCCACACATCATAAGACTCCTAAAGCCGAACACACAAGCAGATTTTTAATCTGGTTTGTTTGTTGCGTGGCTATTTTTATTAAGATAAGATTGCTTCAGGGTTTTTATTCAATGTAAGGTTATTGACATTTAAATGCTCTTTGTTCTTGTTATAGGGTTTGCCATCTCAGGGTTTTTGTAAGTTTTTTTTCAGGAACACTTTCGCATCAAACACCTGCCAATAAGGATAAGATGACTATACATATATGATTAAATTGATCAACATTTCCTTTACTAAATTGAACTTTATGACTAAAATAGAAAATATATCGCATCTCTGTGCGGTGTTAGAATCAGAGCTTGGTGGATGGATGGTAAATGTAAACACAAATTTTGTATTTACATAACTGCATAGTTTCATGAGCTGAAGGTGTGTCTGCTCGTTTGTGGTAGTTTTAACCCTTAAAACGCTGCCCAGACACCTGGGACATCTTCTGGAGTATGACTTTAAACATAAAAACACACAGCTATAGGCGTTTCTGGCTAAAGTCGGACTATGCATTTGCACAGGTCCCCATTGAGCCACTATGTGGCGCCAAAACTGAGTCCTACGCCTCATCTGAGGGGAATTAAACTTATCCGTATTTAACTCTAATGTGTTAAAAAAAAAAAAATAGTAGTATCTAAGAATAAAAGGAATCACTATTATAAGTGTGTTTTTGAGGCATAGTTAAGTCAAAATGATTGGCCCCCCAAGTCAAGCAATGTGTGAGGTTAGCGAACAGGTATTATGGGAATTATTGACAGGTATTCATCATTCCCTATACACGTGGAGCAGAAAAACACAAAACTGTGAAGGAAATAAAGTATTAAGATTAATGTATGACATTTGGTTTGGGGATTTGGGGTGAATAGAGGTGTAATGTTCCTGCTAGCTAGCTAGCTTACGAGTTAACTAGGATTTTGCTGCTCATACACCCAGCTTTAATGTTTGCTTTATAAAAGTTAGCCTCAGTAAAATTACCAAGTTGTGCTCTGCAAACAGCTATGAATGTATAAAAATTATGATGTCAAAACTAGCATCTAACACAGCCATGAGTTTTAAGTCTCAACTTGACGTCAGGGTAATTAGTGGCTACGTCTCTTTAGTGTTTTCAGTTAACATCATCTTTGATTAATATTCTGAAAGGTTTCTGCTTTACCATAACAGAGAGAGACGTTTAATCACTCTTGACAAACTGTTATAGCAGGGCTCTCTCTCTTTGCAACACGCCACTACCGCAGACGTCATACTTTAGCATTCGACAAGCAAAGACACTCACCCCTTATACAAAACCCCAACAACTGCCGAAATGAAGCTGACAGACTCCCCCTGTTGCTGCTCTGCAACAGACACATCTGCACACATCTGGGTGCAGCTGTACACACACACACACACACACACACACACACACACACACACACACACACACACACACACACACACACACACACACACACACACACACACACACACACACACGAAATAATTGGATTGTGTTACTTTTCTTTCAACAATAGCGTTACAGCACAGATGAGGAGTTTCAAAGGTGGTTAATGAAGCTGATGTGAAAGCACAGGTTAGACTGCAGGCTTTCAGTGATTTATTAGCCTGTGCTGAATCAGCAGACTTCAGGTCATGCTGCAAACCATCAATGACTCACCCCCCTGTCGTACCCCCCTCCTCCTCCTCTTTGTTTTTTGGCTTCTCCTCCATCTCCACGCTCTCATTTCCTTCCATTTCCATCCCTGTTTCTGCCCCAGCCTCCACTGTGGTCTCCTCTACAGCTGCCCACAGATGCTTTTCCTCCTCATTGTTGACAAGACACTCTGGACCACCAGCCACGACTCCAGCTGGTTTCCCCTCATCTGCTCCCTCGTGTTGATCTGGTTCCGGCCACAGCAATGGTTCTGGTTTTGGGGACAGTGGCTCAAGTGCCACTTGAATCGTATGTTTATCAGCTTGTTTGGGGGAAAAGTGGAGAATGGTTGTTGGTTCCACATGTGGTCCCTCTGGTGCTTTAGGCTCCTCTTTGACTGGTGGTGCACCGGGCTGAGCAGGAGGTGGAACAATCGGACACACCTCCGATTCTTTAGCTGTGATTGGCTGGAGTTCTTGGGTAGCTGTGTTAGCCACTTCTACAGCATCATCTCTGTATAAAGAGGGAAAGCCACATAAATAATAGATACTGTATAGATATAAAAAAAGGTCCATAATGACGTTATTACATTCCGAGCAGGTCTGCTGGACAAAAGCAAATAATGTGAAAAGCTCTCAATGCCCCCCTCCTCCATTCTTACCCTCTGCTCGAAGGTTTTGTACCCTCATCAACAAAGAGCTGATCACATGCATCTTTCCCACTTTTCCCTTCTAACACGCTCCAAAGAGGAACCTCAGCATCAGACAGCTTCGAGACCTCTAACACTTTATCCTGAGCAGTTGGCTGAGGAGGAGAACATGAGGCGGATATTTTCTTTTCCAGGTCGACTTTGTTTGACAGAGAACGTTCTTTTAAAAAGGAGGGTTGAGTAGGACTGAAAGAAGAGGGAGAAAAAAGGGAAATGATAAAGAAAAGTAAAAGAAATGGAAAGTTACAGCTTTAAAAGCAACATAAAATAAGTCCAAACATAAACATTCAGTATTAAAAAAGTTTTATTGACAAGAAGGGAAGGAAATTAGCACTTGCCATGCATTTGTGGGACTACTTTGTGTTGGAACCTGCTTTGCATGGCTCTTTCTTTGACTTTTAAGTTTCCAGTTTAATGCACTGAAACCCATCATTATTTCAATGAAAGTACTCATAAGTACTCAGTACTCATAAATAAAGGTTTGGCATGACCGCATCTGGATGAACACTGCCCACAGTTGGTGTCGAATTTAAGGATGAAAATTAACATTCATTGTCTTAACAAATTGGTGTTTGGTACGGTGTTTTTTATGATCAATCTTCCATATCCACATTATTGTAAACTGGTTTGGAACACTTTCACAAGAACAGACTTTTTAACTTTTGTTTAAGAAGAAATAAAGATGTACAGTGGGTACGGAAAGTGTTCAGATCCCTTTAAAATTTTCACTCTTTGTTTCATTGCAGCCATTTGCTAAAATCAAAAAAGTTCATTTTATTTCTCATTAATGTACACTCAGCACCCCATCTTTAAGTGATAATTGATTGCTGATTAAAACATGAACACACAGTTCTGTCACTCACCGCTCATTGGAGGCGGAGTCTGAGACTGAGGGCGGAGTCTTCTCGCTGTCATGTGACCACATGCTCATCTTCTGCTTCTCCTCGTCCGACCTGTTGCTCTGATCCTCTTCTCTCCTCCTTTTCTCCTGCTCTTTCTTCTTTTTCTCCTCCTGGTATCTTCTCTGTTCATCTTCTCTTTCCCTTTTTCTTTTCTCCCCCTCCTCTTTTTCTTTCTGCTCCTTCAAGAGTTGTATTTTCCTCTTTTTCTCCTCCTCCTCACACCTTTTCTTTTCTTCTATCTTCTTCTCTTGCTCTTCTTCTTCTTTTCTCTTTTTCTCTTTTTCTATCTTCCTCTTTTCCTCTTCCAGAATCCTCCTCGCCTCCTCCTCTCTCCTCTTTCTTTGCTCTTCCATCACTTTTTTCTCTTGTTCTTTGTTCTGCTCCTCCTCTTTTTCTTTCTGCTCCTTCAAGAGTTGTATCTTCCTCCTTTTTTCCTCCTCCTCACACCTTTTCTTCTCTTCTATCCTCTTCTTCTCCTGTTCTTCTTCCTTTCTCTTAGTCTCTTCTTCTATCTTCCTCTTTTCCTCTTCCAGAATCCTCCTCGCCTCCTCCTGCTTCCTCTTTCTTTGCTCTTCCATCACTTCTTTCTCTTGTTCTTTTTTCTGCTCCTCCTCTTTTTCTTTCTGCACCTTCAAGAGTTGTAACTTCCTCTTTTTCTCCTCCTCCTCACACCGTTTCCTATCTTCTATCCTCTTTTTTTCCCGCTCTTCTTCTTCTTCCTTTCTCTTCTTCTCTTTTTCTATCTTCCTCTTTTCCTCTTCCAGAATCCTCATTGCCTCCTCCTCTCTCCTCTTTCTTTGCTCTTCCATCACTTCTTTCTCTTGTTGTTTTTTCTGCTCCTCCTCTTCCTTCATCTTTTTCATTAACTTCTCTTTTTCAAGTTGTTTCTCCTCATTTTTCCTCCTCTCCTCAACACGTCTCATGTTCTCCTCCTCATCTTTTTTCTTCTTCTCCAGCCTGTCTTCTCTTCTATTTCTCTTTTGCAATGTTTCTCCTTTCTCCTCCTCATCTTCCTTCATCTTCCTCTCTTACTGTTCTTTTAAGCTTTTTACTCCTCCGCTCTCCTCTTTTCCTCTTCTAGAATCACCTTAATCTCTTCCTCTCTCTTCTTTCTTTGCTCCTCCATCAATTTTTTCTCTTGTTCTTCTTTCTGCTCCTTCTCTTCCTTTATCTTTTTCATTAACTTCTCTTTCTCAAGCTGTTTCTCCTCATTTTTCCTCCTTTCTTCCTCTACAGTCTCTCGTTCTCTTTCCTCTTCTTTTTCTCCTCTCCATCTTTTTCTCTCCTCTTTCTCTATGCTTTAAGGAGTCGCTCTCTTTTCTCCTCCTCCTCTTTCCTTTTCATTTCTCCTTCTTTTATTTTTTTTCTCTTCCTCTCTTCTCCTTTCCTTCTCTAGAAGCCCTCTCTCTCTTCCTCGTCTCGCCTTTCTTCACTTGTTCCTATTGAACTCGTTTATCCTCCTCTTTCATTTCATTTCTTCTTCTTTTATTTTTTTCTCCTCTCTCTCCTCCTTTACCTTCTATAGAAGACTATTCTCTTAATCGTCTCATTCCTTTTCTTTCACTTGTTCCTCTCGCCACTCGTGTCTCCTCCTCTTATTCCTTTATCTTTTTTCATGAACTTCTCCCTCTCGGTTGTTTCTTCCTCTCCAATTCAACCAGTTTAGCTTCTCCCTCTGTTTCATCCTCTCCTCCTCAGCACACCTCCTGTTCTCCTCTTCCTTTTTTCCTTTGCTAATCCTTTTCCCCCCATTTTCTCACACTTTTAAAGTATCGTCTTTTCATCCTTATCTTCTACTTCTTTTAATCGTTTCACCTCCTCCGTCCTCCTACTGATTTTTCCTCTTATAGGAGCCTGCGCCTCCTCCTCCTCTCTCCTCTTTCTCTGCTCCTTTTAGCAATCTTTCTACGTTCTTTCTTCTCCTCCTCCTCTTCCTTCATCTTCTTCATGAACTGTTCTTTCTCAAGTCGCTTCTCTTCCTCCAACTTTAAAATTCTCCTCTCCTCCTCGGCACGCCGCCTGTTCTCCTCCACTTCTTTTCTCATCTCCAGTTTTTCTTTCTCCTCTTTTTTCCTAATTTCTTCCTTCCTCTCTTCCTCCTGTTTCCTCCTCTTCTCTTCAGGAGTCTCTCTTCCTCTTGTTTCCTCTCGCTGCCTCCTTTTTATCCTCTTCTTCCTGCAGGAGTATCTTTTTCTCCTCCTCTAGTAGCTTTTTCCTTTCTTCCTCATGTTTCCTTCTTTTCTCACGCTCTTCTTGCTCCTTCTGATTCTCCTGCTCCCTCACCTTTTTTGCTTCTACTTCCTCTTGCTGACAGATATTTCCGTCAGTTTTATGGCTGAACAACAGAGAAACAGAGAAATTTCCTACATTTAACAAGTCACTTAATCGTGCCACAGTAATCTATGTTAGTGACACTAGAGCTGCTGTTTCTCTACAGCCATCCAAATAAACCACTCAAATTCACTCAATTACTAAATCGAGGCCAATGACATTTTTCTAAGTAGTTCGCCCCCTAGTGCCAGCATAGATATTGCTGTTTTATTAAACAATATCTCATCATATTCATTGTTAAAAGCAGAACCGTCATGATTAATTTTATAGTACTGTTTCTTTTTGAATTGTGTAAAAACAACAAACTGTCAAGCCTAAATCTGTTTTAAAAATGTGTTTTTTTTTTTAGCTGCATCTTTCCAAAGACAGGAAGGAAATTAACAGAACTGTTCACCCAGTGTTAACTACAAGCAGGTGTATTTCCTAGTGCAAAAAATGAGCTCACAATCATGAGCAATGAGCTGCCCTTGTTTACGTTTCATCTCATCTCGTCATCTATCCCTGCTTATCTTGTATAAAGACATGTAAAATACAGACTAATTTGATCTCAAGTGGGCCACAGATTTTAGGTGGGAACAAAACAGCAATTTTGACATTATTATTACACTTCCACGTATATATTAAACAGTATATGTAAGGCATCTAATAATGAAACAATAAAAGACATATATCAGTTCCTACAAGATATTCACTTCTAAAATCCTTGATTTCTTTCCTTTATATATCTCGGTGTCATTTATTGGAATTTTGTAGGAAATTTTAATGCCATCATGTGATATAAGCATGGAAAAATGGCGAGCCAAGGCTTATAATTTAGTGTTTCATTGAATGCGTGTTCGGAGGAATTAAGATATTTACAACAATTTTTTTTGTAATTTACAAAATTAGTTATATCTCTGTCAACTTTTAATTTTTCTCCTGCCGGCCAAAATAGATGCTCCAAAGCGTCGAACACAAGTGTCTTTTTGTAAAGGAAAAATAGGTTTGTACCACTACAGAAGCAATCTGTCAACAACAACAAAACATCCATTTGGAGATCTGTTTAATCCTTGTAAATTATTAATTTCAATTAAATTCAATAATCATCTCGTACCGCTTATGAAAATATAAAAAATATGATACAATATTTGGGATACATACGTTGTATTAGTTGTATTTTATTAATACTGGCCAGCACAATATGGACAAATGCAGTCGACTTGCCCTGTTCAAGGTGATACTACATATCTATCTTATCTTATTTCACTCTACATTGAACTCACCCAAAGCTTACTGTTGTAACCTTTTAAAATCTGCTGAAGCTTTAAATGACTTTTAATTTAAATACATCTGCTACAGTACACACTCACCTGGAAGGACACCTTTTGATTGTATCTCTCTTAGAGTCACTTTCCTCCAAAAACAGGTCACCTGATTCTTGTTTTTGTTCAAAGATGACATCATCATGGTCAACTCAGACTCAGGTTGTGCCAGAGGTGGCTTTTCAGCCTTTAAAGGGTTCGACAACACTCTCAAATGGTTTCTCATCAGTGTTACCCTGAGCGGGTACTTGGCTGTTTGGCAGTGATAAACGCCGCCACAACGCTGGTGGAAGGCTGCTTGAGGGTGGAGGGGCTCGTAGCAGAAAGGCCAAGGAGGGGGCGGGGCAATGATCAGCTCTGAGCGAGAGTGAGCAGGACTAGAGACAGAAATGAGGAGATCAAGGTCGGGAGAGAAGCACACAAGACTTCACAAGGAGTGGGACACTTGTTAGCAAATGCTAGCAGTGAGAAAGCATGAACACAAAGTCAGGAGAAACTGCAGGACTTAAGATTATAAATCCAACATGAAGCAAAGAAAAGGAGTCTAAATAGTCCAGAAAGCACTCGCAAGATTAAACAGTAAGTAGATACAGTACATGACATGTCCCAAGGTCAAATCCAGCCCCTCCGAGCATTAAATCTGACCTGCAGAAATATTTAAATTCAATTAAAACATTGCAAACAATAAAATATTTATCTCCTGATACAAGATATTGAACGTTGTGCTCCTCAGTTGATTAAAAATAAGATTTTCTAATAAAAAGTTGATTAACTGTCAATAGTTGGGTGCAATGATGACTTGATTACAAAGATACTAAAATGAGTTTGACACCATTGCCTTTCACAAATCAAGGGATGCAGATCTGGACAGGTTGCCTGCATGTCTTCCACTATGCACATGCATTTATCCTGCCAGAAAATTGCAACAATATTATCCATACTGTACATCAGAAAGGATCAGTGAACTTCACACAGAACGGTTAGAATTCAAGCCACAGCGCTGCTAACCTTTGACCCACCAAGCAGCATGTCATATGTTGTTAAATCATAAATGATTCCCTGTTTGTGCAAACTTATGATGCACTAAGACACAAGTATTTTGAACTTATCTTCATTGGTAAAAAAAATAAAAAATATTAAGAAAGGAAAAACAGCTGAAATATTCTGAATAAATCAAAATTGAATGGTGTTAAAAACAAACAAATTGTCATGTTGTTTGAAACTCAAACTCAAACATCCCCATATTTATGTTAATGTAAATCTCGCATTTTAGTTATCCAACGCTGTATGTTGGTTGTCTGACGGACTGGTACCAGTTCAGGGTGCCTCTTCCTGAGGAATAGGACTTTTTGAGATGAATTAACAATTTTCCTCAAGCTTTATTCTCATGTTACTTTACATTTCTTATGTCTGCAAGATTAAAGTTTCAAGTATGAATAACAGCTGGAGTCAGGGTGAAAGCAGGTTAAATAAGGAGGATGACTCATTCAGAATATAAAAGCGTGCGTTGTTAAAGTCCACTTCAATATATATTTTTTTTAAATTCATGCACGCTCTGTTATTCATTCCATATCTTAAGATAAACAACAAGTCCTAAACACAAAGTTTTCTGTTTATTCTGAGGAGTTGTAATTTGGAGCATCTGTGCACGCTCTTATATTAATCTGCAAAAGAATAATAATAATAATAATGCATCAGTTTTATATAGCGCTTTATCATAGACACTCAAAGTCGCTTTACAGAATCAAGGCATTATTCTTTCACTCCACACTTAGTGGTGGTAAGCTACTATTGTAGCCACAGCTGCCCTGGGGCAGACTGATGGAAGCGAGGCTGCCATAGTGCGCCATCGGCCCCTCCGACCACCACCAACACTCACTCACACACTACATTCATACTAGGCAATGTAGGTGCCTTGCCCAAGGGCACAATGACAGATCCCACTGGGTGACTGCCACCCCACTTCTAACAGATGCATCCCCCAAAAAAACATCAAAGTATAGCTTATCCTAGAGCAAATTAACTGTAAGAAATGAGCTCACATCAGTGTGTAAAGATGAGACTGTATCTTAACTTAAAAAAAAGGCTAAAACAGAAGAATCTGAGGCCTAAAATGTCATTTAAACTCCTTACCAACCATCTTGACACGCAGCATTCAGAGAAAGAACACTGAAAACTGAGCAACACTGAAACACTCACACAAGAGCTCACCTGATCATTGCTGATACAGCTTTGTTTTCTGTGATCGTGGCCTGGGCAGGATGGACACACTCTCTGTTCGTGGCTGCTGCAGTATTTTGAGGGTTGGAGTTTTTGATCCGAGAGACTGGAGGAGTCGGTTCTTCATCCAGCTCAGGTAGAGGGCATGTAAAGCCTGAGTATAAAGAAAAAAAGGTAAGATCAAGGGTTAAAACTAAGTCAGACACTCCTCATTGTGTCATGAAGTGAGACATTTCTACCTGAACGAGAGGAGCTAATGGGAGCTGGTGGAGCAACCGAGAGAGGGGAGGAGAAAAGAGAAGCGGTGGGAAGTAAAGAAGATCGAACGGTTGAAGAGGATGGGAGGGCGGTGGGATCTGCTGGAGCTTCAGGATCACAGAAAGCATCCAGATCAGGACTCATGAAAAGAGGGACCGGACTGACGTCACGAGCAGCTCCTAAAACCTCAGGTTTCAAACCGACTGATCCTGGGGACGGTCGGAAGGAAGGCAAGGAAAGATGGAAAAACCCCATTTACTGAGTGGATGAAATCATAGAATAAAATGACAAGCACAGAGAAAAGAACTAAACAAAGGATGAAAAGGAGTGGCCACACTTTCAGTTACCTGACTCAGATTTGGGAAGAGACAGAGAAACAACAGGAGCATCAGCAGAGAAAGTAAAAGGTGAAGTAGGCCGAGCGACCGCTTTCACGATCTGAGGTTTGAAAACGTGTGAACGGTCTGCAAAAAAAAATTAAATTAAAAAACAATATGACCATCATGTCTGGATAATTTAAGACTTTGGCTTGATCAACAATTCCCAAAGACTATTTTATTCAAGAAAGATCAATTTCTATAATTATATCAAATCTTTAATGAGTCACGTTAGTAAATAAAACTTCTAAACAGCTTATGAATGCCTTTTTGCTGCTTATAATTCTATTTATTAGTCGTACCAGACACAAATATTACTACTATAGAGATTAAACCTAACCCCTTTTCAATATACAGTTAAAATCATAGACACACACCAAGGAAATCAGCAGCAGCAGAGCAAGTTTGAAGTTCAGGGAGGTGTCGCTGGTACGAAGCAGGAGCTGTGAAGAATAGTGGAAGTAATCAAGTGAAAGAAAAACGAGTCAATGAACCATTAGTGAGAAAAAAAGAACAAAAACAAACACCAAGAGAATTACATCAACTAATTTGTCTAAATCAAATCAAGAATCAGTGGTCTTACTTTGCAGATAATATCATAGTGGCAGATACCACAGCACCAGTCTAGATGTTTCATGGAGGCCCCATCATGACATGAGTTTGATGTAGATCAGTTAGAACAACTCAGTTAGACAATAATGCTGACTCATCGTACAGCTGTGAAAGGCTGTTATAATAATTTGATGCATCAACATCCCAAACAGATACAAAATCATAATCTAAGGTTAATACACATCTGAGACACATGTGCAACATGCAATATAGTCCTAGTTTATTATGTAAAAACATGTTGACAAGACTAGTCCTCCTGTTGGTGATAAGGGGATCAGGTTCACTTCCTCAGTGTTTGTTGAAATGAAAACCAAATACTGTTTTTATTTTATTATCAACAGAAATTTAAAAATGACAATCAGGCCCTGAGTGTTTTGATTGGTTTTTAAAACTAATGAGCATTAAAGAGTGTAAAATGATGTCAAATGATGCCAAATCTTCACAAGAATCAGTGGAAATCAGGGTTGACTGTCATTTTTCCCAAATTCAATTAAATTCACATTTATTATTTTTCCCCTCAAAGTCAATTACAATTATGTTTTCAATTACTGAGTCTTCAATACATAACCCTATAAAACGTAATCTTCCTCTTAGCCTCTTAGCATCTCTTATGATAATGGGTCAGTTTTGACCCATGTCTTAAATCAGCTGTAAAATATTATTCATGATCCAATTTGTTTTTCATTTCTTGGTTAACTTGCTAGGCTTCCTAATCAATGAAAATATTGGTATTACTATTTTTGGTGTGAGCGTCTAAGCGTATTTTCTGTCAGTATACCCCTAGATTAAATTTTTTTAAATGGTAAAATGATCCTGAAGATAAGTGACAGGTAGTGGGAAAAGTTGATATGAAACATATTTTAAAAATTGTTAACTACGTATGTGTAAACCATAGAACTGTCACATGGTTCAATAGTTTTTCATTTAATTTAACTGTTGTCAACAGTTTTTATATAATCTGAACTCTACTATAATTCAATTAGGATTACAACAGCAACAGATTTTTTCAACAACGCAATTACAATTAAAATGGACCCCAACCCTGGTGGAAAGCATGTGTTCAGCCCAACCTTTAGCGGAGCCTGACTGGAAGATTCTGGGCAGAGATGGAGGCTGAGAGATGGTCCATGTGAGAGCAGAATGAGTAGATGGAGCATCAGAGGACAGGGTGGGGACAGACTGAGACGTAGAAGAAATGAGCTTATGGGTCAGAGAGGTGGTGAGGGTGATGGATGTCTTATGAGAAGCAATAGATAAGGGTGTTACAGTGTCCTCAAGGGAGGGAGAGAGAAGTTTGGGAGTTGGAGAAGAAGGTTGTAGAGAGGAGTTTGGATCTGAGAGACCTTCACGGTGATCAGAGGAAGAACTGTTTGGGGACAGTGAAGGTTCTGCTGTGGAAGAAACCCCTAAAGCAGGAGGTGAAGTTGAAACTTTAGAAGAAGGCTCATCTGGAAGAGGCAGAGCAGAGGAGGCCTCGGCTGTGACCTCAGAAATCTGGGAGTCAGGAGCAGCTTTGGTTAACTTCCTATGTTTAGATCTGGGTGATGGAAGAGGAGAGGGAGCAGGTGAACGTTGGGTCTCAGACTGGACAGGAGTGGTGGAGAAGGGATGTCGAGAGCGGCGAGGAGAGGGGCGTGCAGCGGTTGGTAGAGGAGGGCGAGACAGGAGAGCAGGACTGGGAGGACCTCCATCTCGTCCACATGCTTGTGTTAATGGATGGATGGATGGATGGATGGAGGGTGAGGAACATTTAGGAAAACACAAAACACAAAGGTCATGAAATGCAGAAGATAATGAAATGACGTTCTGTCATCAGAATCCTCTCTCTAGCTGGGTTTCCATTACCCTTGGAAATCCGCAAAATGTAAATAGCGCAAAAAAAACTGGTAATAGAAACACCTGAATTTTGAAAAAACACCCAATACTCATTAAAAGGATTAAAAAGGATGTATTTCAGATGTTTCTATATGTAAATGTATCGCAAAAGCGCAATGAAAACACTTTTTCAGCAATTCCACGTCATAAAACGTGACGTACCTGGTCACATGACCCCTTCCCTCTGAGAAAACATGGAGCGGTATGTGTAAACATGAGGGGGAGACCGAGACATTTCTTAGTATTATACTTAAAATATAGAAAGTGTCTATTTGTACGGTTGCCCCCGGTGCTATTAGTACATTTACCAAAGTACAAGTATGTAGCGTCTTAGGGTTAGGGTTAGGTTATAACTCAATATCGCAACAATTTTTAGGGTTAGGGTAAGGTTTAGTCTTAATCACACGACCTAAACTGGCCAATGACTGACCTATCACGTGACCTAAACTGGCCAAATGGGGGTGCTGCGTACGGATAGAATGTCAGTATATTGATACGGCAACTGTACGGGTAGCCACTGCCTATAACTATGTTCAATGGAAACACATTCAAAGCACAATTACACTTTGTTGACATTTAAAAATATTGCTTTTATTTTGCAAAAATCAGTAATGGAAACCCAGCTTCTGTTATGTTTTGGATCCAAGCACTAAGCTTTGGGCCCCCCTAGTGACTTATTAGAGGAAGGGCTCTGACAATGACTATTTACTTTTATCTTATCTTTAATGTGCATGCAAAACTAAAATCAGTTGACGTGTATTGTGGTACTTTGATCTGCTTTCATCATCATGCAGCACTTTTAGTCACCAGTCTAAACCTCTACAAAGCAGAGCAAGTAATTTAAAGCCATGCACATGATTACAAACATTGTGCAAACCGTGTCACAAATCAAGTGAGTAATAGAAATGAAGATTGTTTGATTTTAATTGTTAGAGTAGAGAATGTCTTTCTTTATAAACTGAAAAGTTACATTTCAAAGATCTATGTGGGTTACATTTGACTAAAGAGCTTAAACTAGACAACGTAGAAAACCAGAATGTCACTTCATCAGCCTTTTAACGCTGTTACGCGGGTTTCCTTTCAAACACAAACAAGTCTGTTTGCTGATGCTGGATCATTGCATGCCTTCTAGCAGACATCTATAACTGTGGTATTTGTGTGTCGTCACATGATCCTGAAAAGCGTTTAATGTCTACTTGAGAGGAACGTGGTGTGAATGCAGAACAAATGACATGATTGTGTGAAATACTGCACCATGAACTAAAGAGAGTCATGGAAAAAACAGGGAGCAGCGCTAATGTTTAAACGTCTCTAGTGGCCAAAAGACAGTAAAAGATAGAATGACAGAAAGAGGAGAAGAAGGTACCTGAGGGTGGAAAAGACCCAGCAGAGTTTCGTTTATCGGGCGGAGGGGGAGCGGGACGGTTTGGGCGAGTGAGGGTGTGAGGGACGACTGCAGTGGCCCAAAAAGAGCACAACAGAGTAGAACAGTAGAGGAATCGGACAAGGTGTAAAGAGCAGTGGGAGGAAATGTCAATGGAGAAATAACAGAGAGAAGGGGAATGGATGGAGCTATGTACCTGTAGTCACCACAGGCTTCTTGTCCTCATCTTCATCACTCTCATTAAAATCATCCAGGTTTCCGATGTCTGCAGGTTTGACGCTCATCAAGCTAGCCAGACTCTGCATGTCTTCATCTCTGAGGAACCAAAACGCACCAAAAAAAAACAGAAAATGAGCAATGAGAATACCTAGTCACTCACTGTATGTTTAGGGTGACCATTTAGGGTGACATGTCCTCAGGTTTCCCAGGGACCATCTAGAGGAATGCGTTAATTTAAATGACCATAACGCTGCTAATATTTTCTCTATCGGAGAGATTCCACCAGTTTCTGAAAGCTAAGGAGTTGTCATTACTAGGGCTGGGTAATATATCATTATATTCAAGATATATCTAATTTTATATTTTGGTGATATAGAAAATTACAATATCGCCTATATCGATATATATATATATATATATATATATATATATATATATTATAGCTTATTTTGTTTTAAAATACTAATCTTAGGAGTTGCTGCTTCCAATTCTTGTCAGAATAGCATGAAAAACACAGTTTGATGGATTCCTAACCCAGACCTTCCCCTAAACAAGCCACACTACAGAACTCACTCACACATGCTGTCCCTTACAGGGGAAAAAGCCAAAAGTGTCACATATTGTGCATGCCTTATTTTTTTATTTTAATTTTATTTATTCTATTCTATTGTTTGCTATTGCACCTTTTTTTAAGCACCTGTGAGCCAAAGCAAATTCCTAGTTGTGAATTCTGATCATCAACAATGGCAATAAAACATTCTGATTCTGATTCTGAAAAACTGTTAGTTAATAAATGTGCCTGTGTGGTATTTTGTATCAGCAAATTTAACTCTGAATTGTCTTTCTGGTCAGACTTTATTTGAATTAGAATTATCGAGATTTAAATCATATGTTACCATTTTGAGTAAAAATAATTTACTGTCCTCGAAGCCTTGAGGTTTTTTTCTTTTTTTTTTTATTTCTTGGAGGAAATGTTTCTCATTGTCTCTCAATGATTGAGAGATTTTAGAAGGTATACATGGGATTTTTCAAGGACAGATTGTTATAAAGCATAATAAAGTCTGTGTTATAAAGGGATAAATTATTTTTTTTTAAAATACGTACAACAACAACGTATTTATCCAATATATTATATTTTGCCGTTATAAGTTAAATTAAAAGAAGTAATTTCAGTATGCCGAGGTCGGCCCAAGTGTTCTCTTTTTTGGAAATCAAAATAAGGTCACCCAAAACATGTTACACTGCTATTTATCCATGTCCTGCTATCATCTATCACAGTGGTTCACAATCTTTTTTGTCCCGTGTACCCCATTGCATTTTTGTCAAATCATATGTACTCCCTCTTCAGATCATAGTACCCTCTCCATAAATTCATACAACCTTTTTCATATATGGAAAAGCGGAATCTCCAAAACCACTAACTGTGTCTCAAACATTAGTTTCCTAAGGCTTATTTTAAAAATTCAAAACAATGACTGAAAATTAAAGTGGAAATTATTTTTTGAAAAATACCATGCAACTTTTATGTCATTACTTCAACAGTAAATCTACTTAATAAAATGTAGCAAATTATTGTCGTCTACTATTGCTAGAAGTGTGATAAAATAGCATCTACAACATGAAATAATCCTGTTTCAATAAATTACAACAAAATATATTAATTTATTGAGCAATAGTACCGTTAACGTGTGGCAATTTTGTCCAAAAAAACAAGGAACTACAAACATTTCCTGATTATTTTTTAAATTAATAGCTAACTCTTTCCGAGTACCCCCTGCAATGTGCTCCTGTACCGTTAGGGGGTACACGTACCCCTGTTTAGGAACCACTGATCTATGAGACATGCAGACTGCACAGACTGAAAACTACTCACGTGGCTTTCCCTTCACGAACAAAGACACAGGACAGCGACAGTTTCAAAGTGGCTTCCACCACTTTGACAGAAAGCGGTTTCAGCTGCAGCGTCAGGTCGGTTTGTGTCGGCGTGGGACTCGCAAAGCGTTTCAGGTTGATGTCAGCCGAAGCCAGAACTTTACGGTGGCCCTTGTTCTCCTGCAATCAGCAGAAGCCGCACTTTATTTATCTTTCCAAAGTTTTTCACAAGTAATAATAAATCTTATTCTTGTAAAGAAAGACAGTTTAATATTTTATGGACATCTACTCACACCCTCAATGACAAACGTCCAGTCCTTGTCTTCAAACTCATCAGAATTTGCCTCCTGAAAAATAAATACATCAGTACATTAACAAATGCATTACAAACTCTGTGTACTGGTTTGTGAAGGAATGAACTCTAAATTTTGTTTCTAATACATATCATTAAAGACATGAAATTAATCAGTCAGTCAGTCAAGAGGTAGATTAATCTACAATTACATCTGAATCAACACAACGGTAACATCACATTTCACTCTCACCTTAAAATAGTCGACTCTTCCCCACCCCTTCTATTGTCTTACCCTGACTCACTCTTCCCTGCTCCCTTCCCCCTCACCTAGGTGTAACACTGCTCTTTCTTTTTATATCCTCCCTTTAATAAAGTGTTTCTTACCCTTCTTTAGGGACAACTGGTGAAGGTCACAATTATGCAATAAAATACATTAAACATGCATTGCTGTTGCAAAAAGATTGCACTACATGTAGTGTTGACCTTCAACAGCATTTGCAGACAAGGTGATAAAATAAAAATGTAAATAAAATAAATAAATTGTGTTTCTAATGAATATCATCCATATAAATAAAGACATTAAATGAGTTAGTCAGAGGTAGATTAATCTATGATTGGGTCTAGATCAGTCTGAATTTGCAAGTCAGTAGATGAGATAACACAGTGACTCTGCTAGTATAAGGAGAATGAATCACTGAGCAAATAGGTTGGTTAGTAAACAAGTCTGTAAATAGATACAAAACTAATATTAAGATCAGTAAGAAAAGCGACTGTACTTGTTAAATACTGTATAGAAGGTCGTCAGATCAGATTTACATTCTTTCCAAAAAAACCTCCATAGCTTAATTCTCTGTTAAACTAGCTCTTGGTAGGTCTATTTCCCACTTGCCCTCATTTTAATGTTTTAACCGAAAATCTAATATTTTTTAAAACAAAAAACTAAACAAGCAAATTTGTCTTTTTGTCAGTATTGGTTGTTTTGTGTTTTGTAATCTGCTGTAAGTGAACTGTTACATGTTCTCGGTTCCCCTTGAACACAAAGTGTTGCATCTCAAGGGACTTCCCATGAATACATTTCAAATTTCAACACCAAACATGAAGGAACATGAAACAAACGTGGAATGGACATCTGCTTCATTAGCATCATAATCATAATCAGAACCAGGAAACCACGATTATAAGTAAACAAGTAAGTCATGCCGTCAGCAAGGACATACTGTGAAATCTATTTCAATGTCAGGGGGGACAATAATAAGAAATATTTATCTGCTCTGTTCTCTCAGAATCTGAATCAGAATTCCTTTATTAATCCCCAGTGGGAAATTGCTTCTGAGCTGTAACTGTGCTATAATAATACGTTTTGTGGATACACCTGCTAACAACTGGTTTGATATTATTGTTTTATTTCTGTGACAACACGTCTCTTGTTTTGTGTCAGCTTTTGCAAAGTTCATATTCACTGACGCAGAGAAAACTGTGCTCGGACACAGGGTCAGCCGATTAGCTGGAAAGGACAACAGCAGTAGACCAAAGACAAGGACCAAACCACTGTGAGAAGGAGGGGGGGGGACTTTCAAGCCCCCCATAATCCTGACAAATAACACATTTTCAGATTTAATGAACTACCAGGGAACAAGTAAAATTATATTTGTGGAAAAAAACAAATGTCAAAAATATAGGAAATAACGAAACATTGTTTGCAATCTGTGCCAAAAACAGAACTGGAAATTCAGTGCACGTATGAAATGAACGAACAGGGAACAAACTTGCATTTATCTGCATTATATTTGTATATTCATACATGTAATTTGTGTAATGATGTTATATAGACACGTTTGTTATTCTATTATAATAAGTCCGCTTTATAGGTCTGTTTTTAAGGAAAAATATCAGTGCAAAAGGAGGAGGAAATCAAATTGGAAAATGTATGTGAGACATGTGTGAGTTTTTTTATTTTCACACATTTAAGTAGAGGCTATCAAAGGAAACTGGTGTATATTGGTGTGGCTTATTTACACTGAAAAGACAAACAATTACATCTCCTTGTGAACATTTTATTGAACAAATTTAATCAAAACAAACATTTACGTAAACAAACAAAAGTCCCATGTGTGCATCTAGTTTGCACTATTACTGGTTTAATAAAGTCATTACAATTACAATCCAGCTTTTATTGCCTAAATCTTACCTGCCTGTGACACATATAGCTCCTAAACAGTGATTACTTATGCAATCCACCTGCTGGGGTTTAGATAGAGATGGTACAAACTCTTTGTATTACATATAACTAGTTATTTTTGGTGCTATTTTTTTGTTTAATTTTATTTATTTTTTTAAAAAAAAAGATAGGACCCAAATAGGCTGGATTTCACCTAAGAAACTGGCAACCCAAATGAGAGACTCATTCTGCTCTCTGATTGGATAATCTGCTTGAGAAATATCAACATAAATAATGTGGACATCATGTCCATTGTATTTTTCATTAAGAATAAATCAACTTTAAACTTTTGATCAAAAAAGGCCAAATACGATTTGTGCACGTTGACCTATTATCTAGAGACACAGATAAAAGATGTAGAGGCCTTCTTTTAAAAACAGCGAGTCCATGCTGACATGCATGTTTATTAAAATTAGACCAGCTCCGCTCCACTCCAGACCCCATCTCTCAGATCAACTCACGCAATTGGCTGTTAATTGTCACGCTGATATCTGCTGAATATGGCCATGTGGAAGCCTGATAATTTCGGTTTGGTCCCGAACAAGGCTCACGCATCACGCAGTTGTTACCTTTAACGTTTTAGTAGCTTAATAAGCTTGATAAAAAATGTGTGTTTTGTTTAGTGTTAAACAGCATACGTTTAGTCCACCAGCTTGTTCCCTGCCGTTCTTTTCACTCTTCCCTCAATCTTTCTTTTGCCATTATCCTCTTCAAAAGCTCCATATACCAGGCACCCACTATATAGTCCTCTGTCTTATGCCCTACTCACACGGTACTAGTTTTACCTAGGGACCACATGCAATTTGTAATAAATGCGGAGAATGTCTGTGGTGTTAATCCCGTGCAAATCGGCCATGTCAGTAATTTGCAAAATAAAAATTACCCCGCAAATTACCTACTATATTTTTGCTGAACTCTGAGGTCCTGTGATAATACTAATCCAATGCGAATAGGCCTCTCTGTGATTTGGACAGAAATGGGCGGGATCTGATGCGTGATTACGCGTTGTTTGTTTCCGGGACGCATGTTTATTTATTTTTGGCAAATATTAAGGTTTCTTCTCGCGTCCAGTGCCTACTTTTCTTCTTAGTGCCCGCCATGTTGAAATGTGAGCGAATGTTTCGCAATACGCAGCGCGTTGACATCATATCCGGGTGATGTCCGTAAATTTCAGCAAAATCTCAGGCTTCGGTTATCCCGTGCAAATGCGCCACATAAAAATCAGACGTTGCGGGGTCATTTATTTATTACATGGGGTCCCCAGATAATACTTGTGCGAATGGGGCTTAAGCGTATTTGACAAAATTTGCCGATCTTTTCTCTGTACGAGAGCGTGAAACAACTATCTGTGGCTATTCAGTGGTTTAAGGATGTTGTGGTTTCTCATGGCTGTGATGTCATCATTTTTACGTGCATCTTTCTCTGCCAATGTTTGTCTTTGTTGACATGTGTTCTGCGTGTTGATTGGCTGGGTGGCTGGTGAAGGGCGGGCATAAGCGGGGAACATTCTGTTCCCACGGGTGTTGAGCGATCGTAAATGTCGGAGTAAGACCGTTCTGTTTGTGTCTATATTGTTTATTTTGGTGTCGACTACGACCTACAGAAGTCGGGTTGTAAAAACTTCTATAAAAGGCTGTTCCATTTTTTTTATTTTGTATAAAATTATGTAAAATTTAGCTTTTTTCTTCTGTGTTTTTGTGTTTTTTCAATGCACATAAAAGAAATAAACACATCTACCAAAAACATTTGTAATTGCAACTATTTCTGGGAGTAATGGTGTATTTCCTGGAAAACTTCCAGGGGTGCCAATACTTTCTTCCTTCACTGTAAAGAAGGATTTCATGTGTGAACTAAGGGGTGAACTAAGGTACCTTAAAGAGTGTAACTGAGATGTCGACATTTTCTGGGACCTGCCACATCACCGTTCCTCTGTAGGGATTCTTGATTCCCGGCTGCCAGCTGTGGAGCTGCACAACAAACAAATAAAAACGAGAAAAATGGGTAAAAAAAAAAAAGACATTTAATAAGGCAGCAATGAAGGGTGTGGTTTTACCTTGGAGCACATGCGTCGGTTCCTCCTTGTCCAGACAACCCTCAGCTTGTCGGGTTGCCTGCAGAAACAAACCCAAGTTGTGTCATATGATGTCATGCATAAATACAACAGAAATACATGCAAAAAGGCTGGAAAATAAAAGCATGTTTTTTTTTTAAATAAAAATAACTGGAGTAACACAAACAAATGAATAATTATGTAAAAAAAAAAAAAAAGACGAACACAGTCTCATGAGTCATGCATCAATATTGATTTTTCAATGTGAGTCAAAAACAGTAGTAAAAACACGATCTGAGCTTAAACCTTACTTGTCTGCATATAAAGCTGTGATGGAGTGTGTGCTCCTGTTTTTGCAGCTGTTCATCTACAACACAATGCAGTATTATAAATAATCATGTTTTGTGTTTGTTTTTGGAGCCTCCATTGTTGCATTTTTCTATCCTCTGTGGCACAGGAAGTGAAAGAGGGAAGTCAAAAGACCCGAGTCAGTCTGAATGTGAGGCGTGCCTCTCAACACTTACTAGAAGCTGAAAACACACACATTTAACTTCATGTGAACCTGTCTTTCTTACGGTAAAAACAATTTATTTTTGAAGACTGATTAACAGGGCGAGGCCTGTCACTCTCCACAGGTTGTAACCCGTCAGATACTTTTATTCATTCTATGATTATGTAATACTTTTTGATAGGTTTTAGAATGTGACGTTTGGCGGCTTTTACTCGTTTCAAAGTAAACACATTCTGATAAAGTTGTGACTGGCAGTGTGTCCATTCACCACATTTTAAAGACAACGGATAGAAATCTGGTGCACACATCCTGCACTTTAAAAAAAAAATGTATGTTTGTGCATGCAGTCATTTTTGAACAATAATAATAAAGAAATTGGAATGAAATATGAATGAATTCAGAAAGTTGCAGAACCATGGATGCAATGTGTGTAAATAGACAAAAATATATATGCACAAGTGATTTAAACTGAAAAACTGGCAGGTATTTTATCTAACAAAGTGTCTATTAATACGGAAACGTATGAATAGACCCCGAGACTATTGACATGGAAACGTACGTTATGTAAACGTATTTATAAACCCCGGGACTATTGACACGGAAATGTACATTACGGAAACGTATTAATAGACCCCGGGACTATTGACGCTAAAACGTACGTTACGGAAACTTATTAATAGACCCCGGGACTATTGACACAAAAACGTACGTTACGGAAACGTATTAATAGACCCCAGGAATATTGACACGGAAACGTACATTGCGGAAACGTATGAATAGACCCCGGGACTATTGACACAAAAACGTACGTTACGGAAACGTATTAATAGACCCCGGGACTATTGACACAAAAACGTAAGCGTAATGTGTGTTTTAACTGTGCCAGGATGGCTGAGTGGTCTAAGCGCCTGGTTCAAGAATTCTTTCTCTCTTCCGCTGCCATGATTTGAATCCCATTTTGTCATAAATATTTTTTAATTTTAATATATTTAACACGGCAAATTGAACCTTTAAAAATACATATACGAAAAATATTAACATTTTAGGGTATTTCCTGGTTTAGGGTTAGGGTTAGGGTTAAAATAAAAGGGTTTAAGTCACGTGGTGCACCTATCACGTGAATAAAATGGCCAATGAGGGGCGCTGCGCATGGATAGAGGTGCAGTCAACTGATACGTTTCTGTACGAATAATCATGACCTTTGTTTAATTCAAGTTTTAAAGTTTGCATAATATAACAGCCTGATTAAGCTTTGGGTCTTGTGATAACAACCTGTGCAGTAGTTTATAGAGATTATATTATATATTAGGGATGTCAAACTGACCACCTGCCATTCAACAGTTTCTGTCTCTTTTCATTTTTTTTCTGGAAAAAACTCTGAAAATCCACCTACATATTTTTTCTTTAAATAAATAGCTATCAAAGGGATTTCATTTATTTATATCAATGTCAAAAATAACTTTACAGTAAAATAAAATAATATTTTTATTAGATTTTAATTTGAAGAAGACATTTGAAAGAAGTCAAAGGGCAAACTAAATATGAATTATTATTATTAGGTAGGTTTCAGATTGTAAGAAACAAACTAAGATTTACTCCAGTGTTTTGGCCCAGTCAGTCCAGTATGAGCTGCCAGTGGCCCTTAAGTATGAGTTTGAGACCGCTGCTATATCCCATCTCAAGTTTCACTGTCTTAGTGTTCAAGTATAGCTTAGGGGGCTTTGTGAGCACATGCGTTTACTTTAGTATGTGTGTTAGGGGGTCGGAAATGAAACCAGAAATAGCCTGGTGGATAGAAGGGGTAAAAAAAAAGGATGGGAAAACAGTACGGTAACAAAGTTAACAGAGTGTGAAGCACACAAAGCTGCAGAGAAGGTTGATCTAACTGACAACAGTGGTGCGAATCGATACAGACAAAGATACAGACAGTTGCTAATGACAGCTGACGGGATGACGATTAGGCACTGAGTATGTGTCAGGAAAACAGCTGGCATTAGTCCACAGTACACACACACACACACACACTGCTTCCTCTCCTCAGTAAAACCAACCTGACTCAGACTTGTGTTAAGATGAAGCCTTCTTTGAGGAACATAAAAATAGTCTTGTTGCTATTGCTAAGTCTGTGAGCTAAGGTTTGTGTCAACGTCAACCTCGTTATCGTCCTATTGGTGCCTGGTGTGACCAGTCATTTTGCCATGCTCTGTGTTTTGCTTCCAAACAACCAGGTTCAACTTCACACTAGGGTTGAACGATTCTGGAAAATAATCTAATTGCGATTTTTTTTCCTCAATATTGCGATTGGCCTCTTGTCATGTATTCTTCAGTGAACACAAGCAATAAATAAATCTGTTTCATAATAAACAAATTCAGATTTATTTAAACTTGAAATAAATAATAATAATAATAATAATAATAATAATAATAATAATAATAATAATAATAATAATAATAATAATAAACATGTGGACTTAAACATGCTCTGAACTTAACAGGACAGTACAAGACAGGACAAGAAAAAAAATAAATAAATACATTTAAAAAAAAAAAAGGGATTATAAAATTGCGTTTTATGACACCGCGATAATATCGCAAATGCAATTAATCGTTCAGCCCTACTTCACATGCAAACTGGAAAAAATTAATTTAAGGTTCATTGGCCACGTTTACATGAGAGCTTTAATTCCCCTTTAATTCAGAATAAAAAAAATAAATCCTCTTTAAACTGACGTTGAAAACCACCTAATTCCGAATGAAAATGACCATTCCGGATTAAACTTAAATCTGAATTAACTGGTTTATTCTGATTTTAATTCTGAATGGAATAAGTCCTAAGGATGCACCGATCGATGGATGAAACGGAAGAATAAGGAACTGATATAATTTAGTATTTTGGACAGCAATGTTCTAAACTTTTCATTTATATTTGAGATAACTACCTCATGTGCAGTTAAAACACGATTGTATTTTTTCATGGATATATTTCAATGTTTTGCAATAAAATAAGATTGGAACATTCAAGGTCTATGCTGTCGGTTATGAAAAATAAATTGGGATAGGCTTTTGAAAAATCGGTGATCAGTGATTTATCGGCCAGAAAATTGTAATCGGTGACCCTTAATGATTCCTCGATCTTGTAAACGTTTAATTCCGCTATAAATAATAATCATTACGGTAGGTTTGCGCATGGTCGTCCTCTCACGATGACACGCTGGTGATGACATAATCCAGGATGGCCATCTAAAAACAAGCGTTGGACTCAAGCCGAGACTGTTTATTTGATAAATAGTAATTCAGAAATACTAATTCCATGTAAACATGAAGCAGAATACTTTAATTCTTAATAAATAATTCTGAAATAAAACATCACGTAATCATGGCCATTGTGTGTCATTGGGATTTGGGACAAGGCTGTTTTCTCTAAAGGCCCAAATCTCTTAAGAACTTTGTCATGTTTGCATGTCAACCCAATGAGTTACCCTGTGGTGCTTTCCCATTGACTAATTCCCAGTCCACTCCCTTTCTGTGCATCTGTCTCGGCAGTATAAAGATTTCATCATCTACTTATGACTCCTAGTGAGTTCATGGTCTGTCCCTTAAGGCCTCTGCAGCAGCTGATCAGAGTCTGTGAAGTGAACTTGAACAAACCAATCACTGATCAGGGTTTGTTATCGTGGCTCTTACACAATCAAACCAGCTCCTAATGTAACCTGTGCTGATAAAAAGGTGTAACGTGAGCAAAAGTGATTGACAAAAGGTTAAAGGTATCATCAATGTTTGCCAACAGGACGAATAGTCAATATGTTTATTCTTTATAGCAGCTCATGACACCTTAAAGACACTTGTTCTTGCTTGACCTCTATCTGATTTAAATCACATTATCTCTTGCAATAAATAACAATTCCAGGCCTCAATGTTCAAGGGTTTGTGAAGCATTACATATCATATACAAATTCAATATCTCCCTATTAAACAATTCAACACTTTTCACTCTGGATCTTTGATTTTTGAAACCAATTGTCATGACTTAGCTCACACACAGCATCATTTTTTTAAAAGGCAATGAAGGACATTAGGTATTACAACAGGAACCATTAAGTTGTACCTCAGTGTTATGCACATACATATTCTTTTTAATGGAATAACAGAAAATACATTTATAGTCAAACACTTTTTGGTTTTGTTTTGTGATCAACAGAATATAGCTCAATTCTACAGCTTTAGGTACCGATCATTGCGTTTTCCTTTTTCTGTGTTGTGTGTAATAACTGCTCGTGACTTCGGTCCTGATCGGACATTTGTGAGCCTGAGATTTAATATAAAGAAAGGTCTGAAAGGATTCATTAAAGTAAGCATCTTTGCATTAGAATACAACCATAAAACTTCTTGAATCTTGTTCCTAATATAGATGCAGGTCAATTAGCCTGCCCCCAAACAGGAAGTGAAGTAACAAGCTCTGATGAACTACAGCCGGGCCCGCGGAAAATCTCCACACCGAATAGCACGTTCCGAGAATTCAGTGAAATGACTCGGTTCCACAGAGTAAAACAAATGAAATTGTGTGTAAAATGGTAATCTGCTCTGAATTGCCTTTGAAACGATATATCACATGACTATGTTCGGATAAATTTAGAAATTACCGGAAAAGGGGGTGGGCCCCCGTCCTACCCCTTTCAAAAAGTTCTCCGAGAGGCTCTTGACATTCGCTCGTAGAATATCCATGTCCAATTATAGCCCAATTCAACGAGCATTAACGGAGCAGTAGGGAGTAATGGGCCCCATTCATATATTGGTATGTGTCAATGATTCGGTACCACCAAGTGTCACAATATTTGACTCACAAATAAATGACAAAACGACTTCAATGGAAATTGCCTAAAAAGGGGGGTGGGCCACCGGACCCCTAATCGAATTGTGCGAGGCATAATCGTAATCGGCGTTGAATTACCTTTGAAACGATATATCACACGACTACGTTCCCATAAATTTGGAAATTACCAGAAATGGGGGGCTGGGCCCTAAATTGAAAATCTGGCTCCAAGCGTCTATGCGTACCCATCCATAGATTATACCTACCAAATTTCAGCTTGATCCGTTTACGGACACAACTGGAGTAGAGATTTTAACTAGTTCACAAGAAGAAGAAGAAGAAGAAGAAGAAGAAGAACAAAGTGAGAGGCGTATTGAGTCCGGTAGCCTAAGCCCTGCCTAATAATAATTGGTGGTTTGAGCACAACAGTATCATTATTCAATATTCATTGATACATTACAGTAGATATGATTATGGGAACAAACTACAGTTCTTTAGTTAGTGGCTATGCTTGTGATAAATGATCATTACTGATGTTATAACTGTAACAGGACTGAAGTCATCTGTTCATTACTAATGTACTGCCCAGAGGGTCTCTACTTTTTAGGTCAGGGCTAGTTTTCAATGGTTCCTCAACATTAGTATGTGCAAGGAGAAAATATAGTTTTTTAAGCAGACTTGTGCCAGTTAATTAGTACTTAATATTTTCCCATTAAAATCGTGTTTTTTGAATGTGTTTGAAAATCTGGAAGAAAACTTGAATTACTTGCACTTTCTTGTTATTTCTAAATCCACAGCCTGCCTGCCTAGTTTGCGTTGCCACAGTGCATCTATTACGGAAGCTTTCAAAATAAATCATTTGTTATTATAGATTAGAACTTCACCCTGTTTTCAGTTTCAGTTTGTTTTCAATCAGTCACGTTGTGTACTGAAAACAAACACTGCTACACTGCTATTACCTTTATCCATTCATCTTGTTGTGAACGGCAAGGCGTGGAGGTAATACTCATACAATACAGTGTAACTATTACAACAACACATCATCTGTAGGACAAGACTAGCCTGTCTGTTCACAAAAAAATGATTTTAAAGTCAATCCCCAAATCTGTTTGAACTTTAAATGAATTCAAATTACATGCCACTCACTAAAAATGACCAAAACTACGAAAGCATTAGATATTATACCTTAAACTAAAGATTAAGTTATATCTTAAAAAACATCCATCCATCCATCCATCCATTTTCACGCGACACGGGGTGAACATGCAAACTCCACATAGAAAGGACCCATGTGTCCACTGTAGGGCTTGAACCCAGGACCCCATCTTCGAAAACATTCTAAATGAATTAGTTCCCTCTGTATATAAAACATCATTTTGATATCTATTTAATTAGCCAAGCTTATTGTATCCTCTGTTTTCATTTCATAAGCAACTTAATGCATGTTTATGTATATGTTGTTGACTGTTGTAATTTGGAGAAGAAAAAAAAAAGGTGCCATATTTGTTTGTTTCAATTTCAATAAAGTATTATAAGCTGGTCTGTTTAACCTGGCATAGACCAATTAATTGAAATGTGTCTTCTTTTTTTTTTTTAAATCGAACAGGAAGTTGCACCCATAACGAGGAAGTAGCAGCTCCAGGAATAATGTGTATGCAGTGGCACAAATGTCACATGTTCCATTGAAGAATAGTTAAGTTATTTATTTATTACGTTGCCTGTATATACATAATTTAATGTAATTTGAACTTTAAGTATAGCGGAGAAAGCAGAAAATGCAAATAAAGGAGGTGAATTTGCTCAGAGCTAAACGAGCAGCAGCTCCGTTTAAACCACAGGGTGTAGCTGCTACTACTCACCATTTCTTGGTACACTCTAACACAATTTCCTGGTAAGACGCGACAAACTGGAACTTTGAGGCTTTTTTTCCGACCCGCTGAAGTCTTTTCCACACTGAGGTCATGACTTGTTCCGCGGGGAATCGAACCCACCACCAGAGAAGAAGAAGAAGAGGAAGAATAAAAAAGAAGAAGAAGAAGAAGAAGATATAGATCCTGTAGTCACAGTCCGCCTGTGAGCGCTGCGTGTGTCTCTTTAAACGCCTTTACACTCCGTTTCTCCTCTGTGTGTGGACACTGCTGCTGCTGAGGATGATGATGATGATGATGAGCCACTCGCTCTCATCGGAAATACGTTGACTCACGCATGTTTGTACAAAAAAAAAAGGGAAAAAAAGGAGCAGCTCTACTAGTCTGTACACAGCAGCTATAAATGCTCTACATGAAGCTCAAGTTTCAGCCAAACAACTGCAGCACTGAGCAGTAGCAGCACTGCTCACTGACAGCCAGGAGAGGACCTGTCCTAACCCCCTCCCCCTCATCCCTCCCTCACTGAGCTCACTGGTGATGCAGCAGAATGCAAACTACTACCAGTCCCTTATCTGACAGCATGTGAGGCTGCTGCAGACATACCTGCAGACTTTGATCCTAGTCTGTGCCACTGGAACAAGCTCTGCTGGAACACTGCAGGGGGTGCAGCATTTAATTGCAATAATCTAGTCAACGAGACACGTGGTTATTTACGCTTAATTATTATATTATAATTTTTTTTTTTTTTAACTTTGTACACAAGTCTGTCACTGGTTCTCAGGGCCTGTCCTAGCCTTTTTGGTGCCCAAGGCGAAATTACTCAAAGTTTTTCAAGTGCAGAAGATTAGCAGGTATAGTTACACATTATAATTATTTTTTTCATAATAATAATATTCAATTAAAAGAAAACATATACAGTGATTGTAAAGGGTGTGTTTCATGTTTATTATTCCCTTTTTTTAAAAAAAAAAAAATTTTTTAAATGGTGGGTGCCGCCTGTGTTGCCTGTTGGGAAGGCCGGCCCTACTGGTACTGCCCAGTGCCATTTATAGAGAGAGCTACGGCAACGGAAGTTCGAAATGCTTGACAGTTGTCGAGAATTAAAATAAAATAAACATAAATATGGGCAGAAGATTAGCAAGTATAGTTACACATTTTTTACAATAATATTCAATTACAAGAAAACATACACAGTGGTTGTAAAGGGTGTGTTTTACGTTTATTATACCCTTTTAAATTAATATTGAAAAAAAAAAAAATGGCGGGTGCCGCCTGCATTTATTCAGAAATTTTCAACACAGACAAATGACGATACAGGACTGTCGACCAGAACATGTTATCAGGGGGATACAAATGATTTAAGCCTGACTGACTGTGCCTGCCAGAGAATGTCTCTATAGTCCTCAGGTGATGTACTAACATCATGTGGTTTATTCTGTTGACATTTCTGATCATGCATAACAAAATTTGTGAATTAGGACTAGTTTCATCAAACACAGCTAAAGTTATGGGGGATACAGCTAAAACAACAATGCCTCTTAACTTTTAACTGTATCACATTAAAGTGTATTAACTTTTTTCTGTAAGATGTGTCTTTTTTATTATAAATACTTGTCTATTTTATTGTTTTTTAAATTGAGCATTTCATAAAACAATTTTTGCAAAAAAGAAAAAAAGCAGGCTGAAATAATTTATATGTAGAGGTGTGGTTCATTAACTTATTGAACTCACTATTTATTGTGTATTAATATCACACCAATCCTATGTTTATAATACCGTACATTTAATGATGTGCAAGCATTTAATAATGAACTGCAAAATAAAGTAAATTGTGTTACTCTCTTTCTGAAAGTGAAGAAACGGCTTTAACAGTTCAATGGTTGTTTTTTTTTCTTTACTGCTTATATTTTTATTGTTGCTATTTTAAGCTGTGGTGGTGTTTCCTGTTGCACTTTTACTCTTGTCAAATACATTGAATTGCCTATGTAAATACATTTGCATTGCTTTGCATGAGATATGTTTGCTGTGCCAAAAGCCCAAAAGATATATATATATATGTATATTTTCATGTGTTATTGGCAATAAATTGTAAACAATTCAAATTTTAATGATTTCTAACCTTTACCTGTTTCAGTCATGTAGTGTATTATATAACATGTGGGTACATGTTGTGTGTGCGTGCTTGTTTGTATGTGTGTATAGGACTAGATGTATGGTATGTACAGTATAATAATTATTTTCATTTGTAAGAAAATGCATTCACTTTTACATTACAAAATATATATATATATATGTTTCCATAAGAAAATCTAACCAAAACAAGGTTTTCAGTTGCTGTGTTAAACCCCCACCCACTAACAGGTGCTATGAGTGATATAGAGCTGACATCAGGGGTCAGATTGGAACAATTGATTAGTACATCAGGTTATTTCCCCCATGCATGATGTTCCTTTTTCTGTTTCTATTTTTTAACAATTTGCTTATAGTGTTATTTCTAAATAAAAAACCATAGTTACTAATATATTTACTGTCTATATATTTGTCTATGGACCAGTCCTATGATGAGCTTTGGTCACTTTATCCTGCCTTGGAAAGTCTGTTTCTCTTAATTAAACAGTACAGACATTTTCCACTGAAAGTACCATCTGACCTCAGTGTGTGTGTGTCTGTGTGTGCGTGTGTGTGTGTGTGTGTGAGAGGGATTTTCCTCAGTGAGAGCAGAAGTGTATTTTTAGCTGAAAGAACAGGGATGGATGGATGGACAGAGGCAGCTGAGTGGAGGAGGAGTGTGTGTGTGTTGGGGGGTTGGGGGGCGTTCTCATGACTCAGAAATGCTCTAATGTTATACTGAGGGTCCAGTTAGCACACACACACACACTTCAGACATTCACACTAGGGCTGGGGGATATGGACCAAAAGTCATATCGAGATTTTTTTTTCTGAAATTGGCAATATAAGATATAAATTGAGACTCCTAATACAAGAATTTTATACAAAATAAGCTATAAGCTATATATATACATAAATATATATTAGGGATGTCCTGATACAACTTTTTCACTATCAACATTGCAGCATATCGGCCAATACTGTCATTAATCAAATAAAATATCGGCACAAATCATACATACTTTTATTACTTATTTTGTAGTGTGGAATGTTAGAAAAGGCTTGATCAAGTGATGTTACTCAAACAGAGAACAATAGTCAGCAACAGTAGGTTACTTTGTGGGAGTGGGAACCACAGTCACCTATGGAAAGAAGTGCTGGAGCGGGAAATTTATCGGAGCGCTTATATCAGTGATTTTAGATGCAGTCTGATAAAATCTGATATTTGTTTTCTGGTTGATATCGGACCGATATCCGATATCAATATCGGATTGGGACACCTCTAATATATATGTATCAATATAGGCAATAATGTAATTTTCAATTTTGCTAAAATAGAAAACTCGATATATCTTGAATCTCGATATATCGTCCAGCTCTATTTCACACTTGCCTGCATAGATGTGTGCTTCAGTCAAAGCTATGAAGTCTTTAAGTGTTTAACCTACATTTTTGACCAGATTTTAATTAATTTTACCTTTTATTTATTAGAGCAGTACTGCTTATTTTATGTCATTAATTTGTTGTCAGGCTCTTCAGTCTTATTTTGAAATTATCAATACATATTTATTTTTAAAACTTATGTCAGTAATTGGTTAGGGTTAGTTACTGTTCATTGAAAAGCATAAAATATCTAAGATGGGTTTTTGAACTGTGTGCAATAATCCTAATCTATGTAACCCATGTTTGATGTGTGAGCCATTCCCCCACCCTCTAAAAAAACAAAGTGCAAATTGAAAATGAAAAAGGCATTTTTATACACAACGTACTGTACAGTTTTGCATGGAACAATAACACTATGTTGGAAAGTTGAAGACATTCAATAAGTTGTTGAGCGTACGTTGACTTGAATAAAGTTACTCTTGCAATGACATCAGTAGCTATCGTGACATCAGTAGCTCTGCAGCCTGAACAGGGGCCGTTACGGATGGAAATGAGCATCTCCTGGCTAACATTCACACGCTCACATTGATGAGGAGAACTGCACTGGAGCAGCTCATGTAACAAACACAGAATCAAACAAAGATTTCTTCAAAATGCCACTCTTCTGCAAAAGACTACAGAGATATGAAACATAAAAACAACAACTTCAGCAAATGAATTTCATTTTCAGTACCAAATAATGTATTCCAGCTAAATTCACTTAAATATTTTTATGATGTCTGAAGTTGGAAATAAAAACATTTAGGTACAGTCCAGACCAGGATAAAGAGGCAAATAAAAAAGTAACAGCTCTATAAATACAGCCAACAAATAAAATATTTCTCATACTGAAAACGGAAAAACAACGATAACTGTTGATTCATGAAATGTGACGTTGGAACAGCTGCATCCTGCTACATCCACAAACTGGTGAGATTTAAAAAAGAAGCTTTATGCTGCGTTCACACCGGACGTGGCACAAGCTTTTGTGACGCGCGCTCCTCGCGAAAGCTTCCGCAGGATCAAAAAACGTTTTCCCCATATTCGCGTCTGAAGCTAATATAAAAGCGCCAGCAACTAGACTCCCTTTCTTTTCACCATCAACTATGAAGGACCCCAATGAAAGTGATGTTCTTTACCTTCTGTGGACGCTGAAGTGCCTTGAAACGCTTGATGCGTTCCTGGATTCACCAGGTTAACCAGCGACGCATCCAACTCGGTGAGTTTCACTGTCTTCTTCAGAAGCTGCGTCAAATCCTTCCTGGTCCGGTCCCGGTAATAAAAAAAAAACAGTCCGTGTCATAGAGCTCCGGGTGTTCACACACTGCCACGAATCTTTTCTCCTCCATGCTGAAATGGGTGAAAAGATCGGCGTCCGCATTGACGGCCTGACATCATCGTCAACAAGGACTCTGATTGGCATTCACACCAGACGCGGCATGAAATGTTTGCAAGACCAGATTACATGCAAAGTCAATGGGATTGATGCGACCCAGAGGCGAAATCTTTCCTGTTGGGTGGCGCGTCTGATCTGCGCGTCACACGAACCATTCGCTGGAGTTCATTATTTTAAACTCAGGCGAATGAATGTCATGGAAAATTGGGAGCGCGCATGCCACGGCCAACGCTTTTGCCGCGCGGATCAGACCGTGTCGCCAAACAGGAGAAGAATTTCCCTCTTAGCGCATCCATCCCATTTACTTTGTACGTAATCTGGTCACACAAACATTTTGTGATGCGTCCAGTGTGAACGCAGAATAGAAAAGGAGGCAGCTATGCCTGTGGTTACATCTACCAGATACAATGACCAACAATGGTTTAGGAAAAGGTTAAATTGGAGGGCTTGGATTGGAGCATCTGGTTTAACTCAATCTCAAAAAGCGTTCTCATGGGGAGCATGAAAGTGTCAAAAAGTGAACAAATCTCCACTGTGTATGTAGTGTGTAGCTATTGATTGTTTCTGCATCCATTAGAATAAACAGAAAAAAAAACACTAAACTGGAAAATGTCAAGTATTTGACATGTTTAAGCATGATGCTTTGATATTTTTGAGTGGATGCTCCCTCTCAACAAAGCCACGACAGGTTGAGAAAAACCGTCATAATTGATAAAGAAAAATTCAAATGTAAACCTGTCTAATCTCTTTATTGCCAAAATTAGATAATTATGCCCAGCTCTGTACATCTCTTATTGCTTTCTGGCTCATACTTCTATTTGTAGGTGTACTTTATAAACACTGTTGACAATTGTAGCATAGATGTTGAAAGCAAAAAAATTATATTAAAAAAAAAAAATTATAAAAAAAAACAACCGTCTCAAGTCCAACTTTGATCTAACAAGCTTTCAACCTCATTTCCTGTTGGAGCTGGTTTGATACGTGGACACGTGTGTTTGCATCAGAAGCCAAAGACCTTTGAAGAAATCCTCCTGTACGACTGTGAATCCACCTGCTGAGTCTGTCTTCACACAGGGAGGGACATCGTACATAACTCAGACATCAAAGTGTTTGAGACAATATCATAAAAAAACACATTCTTCGTATTCCTAGCTGGAACCCTTACATTTAAAAAGTACCATGGTCAGGGGAGTATTTCAAGAATCCCTGCAGTGAGCGGTCTGGTCTCACTCTGATTTAGCTACACACACACAGAGGAGTGAGACGGTAGCTGGTGGTGGAGGTTGATGGTTGGTTAATGCATTAAAGGGGCTGGTTGTTGTGTATAGTTACAAGTCTCCAGTTAGAACTGATCCAGTAGGACTGGTTTAATCCTCAGGTGAATTGGAACTCTTCTGAGAGCAGAGCGTCCTCGGGATCGCAATGATAACTTTCGGCTTGGTTCTCTGTGTCGTTGGCTCCGCCCTGCTGGTCGTCTGTGGGCGTGTACTGATAATCAGCCATCAGATGGTCTTCGCTAGCAACGAATTGTTCTGCTGAGTGCTGCTGCGTCTCCGTGGTCACGTTCAGGCCGGTTTTCTTCACTCTGAAAACACATTAGGCAGAGATGAAGTCAATTATAATCGTAATTAATCTTAATAAAGCCATAATTACAATTGAAATCGTAATTGAAATTTTTTTTTGTTTCAGTAATTGAATTGTATCTGTAGTTCAGATAATTTACTTTGTAATTGTTGTGAATATTTTATAAAAAACTGTCATTTACAATTTATTTAAATGCAAAACTGGGGAAGTGTGTTTTGGTTCTATGGCTTACACATAGGCCTACTTAGTAAACAATTATCAAAATGAAATCGTAATTGAAATTGTAATTGTACTTAGAAAAGATGCTGGTCAAAGTAATCATAATTAAGTTGTAATGGAACATGGATAATTGTATACATATTTGTAATTTCAAAATGTAATTGACCCCAACCCTGCCACATAATACCTTGTTAAACTACCTCACTCCTTAATGCATTTTACCTTAGAAGTTGATCACACTTTATTTTCATAAAATGTTTTGAAAAATGGAATTTGACAGTGTTATAAACATAACACTTATTTTTTTATATTGGTACTTGAATTAAAGTTAGTTACCGTAGTTACCATTTACTTGTTTTCCCAAGTTTAAAAAAAAATGAAATAAATTGTATTTTTTACCATTTTGTACTTGTAAAATTGAAATTTATAATATATTGTGATGTATATCGTATTGTTTAGTATCAGGATGTATTGTATCGTGTAAAAACTTTCAAAAAAAAGGAGATTATTTTGAAACAAATCTTGATTTTTATTAGATTTGACATAGCTGAACTAATATCTAATATCTCTGTAAGGTGAGTGCACTCACTGGTTCTTATGCTTGGCACCGCTGATATGCGACTGGTACTGTGCCACGGAGTTTAACTCAATATTACAGACGGTGCATGGATATCCACTTGTTGTAGAAGCTGCAAACACAGGAAATAAAATGAGCTAATCAGATATTTTATGTTAACACTGCAAACACACTCCGGGCTCGAGAGTCGGACCTGATGCTTTGGACGGCCCGTACGTCTCCATCAGTTTAAGCTTCGTCATCTGTTTTCGGTGCTTCTTGCCCACGTAGTGCTGCTGAGCCATTAGCGGGTTATTGAAAGAAGCTTGGCAGATGGAGCACAAACGATCAGGATCGTTGTTGTTGTTGTTGCCACTCGGCACTGCAGGAGAGCAAGAATCTTCTGCTGAATTCTTCTTTGGCTGGACCGTTGCTGCTCGTTGCATCACTGGTACAAAAGAGAGCGCAACGAGTTGTTAAAATGCAGCAATTGCCGGAATGAAAAGTTCACTTATTCAACCTGTTAAACATAAAAAGAAGGAAAAATATTGAGTAATACCTCGAGTTTCATTAGCGGCTAGTTTTAACCTCAGATTCTTGGCGTGACATTTGCCCTGATAGTGAGTCTCGGCCATGACTGGAGAGGTGAAAGTCATGTTACAAAGATGGCAAGCCTTTGTGGGATCTGTAGCTCCGTTGTTACAGTCCTGCCAACACAAGCACACAAACATAAATCATTCACTGTTAATTAAAGGCAATTTTGCCAAAATAAAATACGATCACACTCGTTAAAAAAATGTTTTTAAATTGTAAATCTTATTTTTTCTTAGTGGACAACCCGGTGGTTCCAGGTGACTTAAGAATGAACAAATTATTGCTAAAGAAAAAAAAAAGCTGAAAGGATTTAGGCTTATTGAGCTTACTCACACTGTCAGTAGCAAAAGGTTTGGCCTTTTTTAACTCTGGCTCTTGGTCGCTTTGCATGGAAAGATAGCGCCGTAGTTTGTTGGCATGTTTCTTGCTCTGAGGAAACGTAAACAAAACAATCAAACCCAATGGAAAAAACACTCTCCCTGCTTTACATACTGGAACACGGAAACACATTCTCACACCTGCTGCAGTAATTTAGCAAAATATAACATTTGTAATTCAAAACATAATAAATAATAATAATAATAATAATAATCGTTCTCAATTCCAAACAAAAGACAGCACGAGTAGCCTGACTGGTTATTACTGATTACAATTTTTATGTGCTTTCAATTTAATATGCCATAGTTTAAGTTGGTTGCTAATAATTCTGTGTGATACATGAAACTAATTGTGATAATTGTCTGCCTAGTTAATTATATTAGATAATATTTTTTCTTTATACTCCCTAAATCCTAAAAAATATTGATACAATACATGATAGAAATTATTATAATAATGATGATAAAGGATCCAAATCAGTGCAACTGACTCTTGAAATATTGAGCAGTTTTTAACACTCTAGCTCAGGGGTGTCAAACTCATTTTAGTTCAGGGGCCAAATACGAAGCAGTTTGATCTTAAGACGGCCACAAATTTAATGTGGGAAAACAAGTCATTTCAACCTTATTGTGCCCTAGTTTGTACTTCTATGTATACATAAAAGACAAAATAAGCAAGAAAATGATCATATCCCAGCAATAAGTGACAAATATCAGTCTCAATGTGGTCTTAACTCTAAATTTCCGTGATTTTGTGTCCAATTTCTATAAAATTAAGGAAAATGGTATGTAACAATTTGATGAAAATTGAAGGATATTTTTAGAACAGTTTAAATTCAAAAAATGACTGCCATCATGCTATATGAGCACTGGGAGAACTGTGAGCCTCTGCAAATTTTGTTGAGTTTCATTTGCACAATGATTTACATTTTTTTTCTGTCATTTTTGCTTTCTCATGCGGGCCGAATTGGATGATCCAAAGGGCCGGATTTGGCCCCTGGGCCTTGAGTTTGACACATGCTATAGATTGTTCATACGTATATAATAAATATTTCAGTCAGCTGCTTCTTTTTGAACTTGTTCACATTTCTGCCTCTTATTTGTCACAAAGAGAAATGCACAGACAATAAAACACAAGCTGATGTCAGTGTTATGTTACCGCTAGTAACCTGTAAGAAACCCAAGTCATTGTGTAAATCTAAAGAGAAACACATCCCTTCTTTAAATGAGAATTACACGGTGCAATAATGTCAATGCAATCCAACATACTAAGACCTACTACTACTACTACTACTACTAAGTGTCGCTGGTTTACTAAAAATGTAATGATATAGTCAAAATAATCACAAGATTTCTAATTCGACATCTCTGCCACATGATGCAGCTGTCAATTTACAATGTGGGACAATACAAGTAAATGTCATTGTGATTACAAATTATTTATAATGCTACATTGCATCTCGTCTATCAGCAAACTGTGTCCGAAGCTAAAGTGGCTGCGGAAGACTTACCAGATAATGAGTTAACTTCTGAGACTCAGAATTTAGGACAGCACTGCAGACTTTACATTGGGAGTCCGTAAACATGTCCCCATGCTCCTTGATCATCTTATTGACTGTAAAGGGAAGAAAAATAACAGAGAAAATGATGAGACTTCAAACCAGGTTACTTATTCTGAAAAAAATATATAACAGTAATAATAACTAACACAGCCACTTCCGCTCGAAATGCTTCATTTATTCGGGATGTGATTGCTCTGCAATAACTCAACACATGTCAAACAGAATGTGAATATTTAACACATAAACAGCATGTCTTGCTGTTCAATTGATTATAATAGTGGACACAGATTGAGCGATTTACACTAGTAATAATAAGTTATTGAGGTTTCATTTTAATACCAAAGCTGCCAAAACCAACAGAGTAATGATCACTTATCAAATGAATGGGATTCCAGTAATGCAGCACTGTAGTGGTGAAGCCTACATTACATACACGATGACATTAAAGGTCATCACAAATGAATTAAAACAGGCTTCGAACATTAAATAAGTCTGAATCTACATCTCTAAGAAGATCAACCACAATAACCCAAAACCAAGACGAGATGCAGACGTGCCTACATCGACCTTGGGATATTAGCAACGGCCAGGGCTAGGACAGGTTAGCTTAGCTTAGCATGCTACGCTAATAAGGCTAACAACGTGACTAGCGGTTCCAAAACAACACTTCGCATCGACTTTCACAGGACATCCTGACACAGTGGTATTAAACAAGTGTTTAATGAACGTAAATTGAGCCATACTTTCCGCTGGAGCAGTAGGAAAATAATTATCCTCCGACTGCATCGTGACGGTCAGTTTTAATAAAACACATTCACAGCAAGAGGCTTGTGCGCAGGCGCAACAGATGGCTGGCGAACACAAAAACCCCAGTGTATTTAGTTGAGCTATAAATACAAATAAAGTAAGAAAGTTTACCATTAAAACAAAGTCACAATGAATTAAACCTGAAGTGCTTTGAAATAACAGATTGTATACATACATAATCCTTCTTCTACAAGTGTTTTTCTCACTTTTTTTGCACCTTACAGGACTAGATAGAGAAAATACTTTGATTTAAATATAATATTTACTGCCCTCTAGTGTTAGAAGTGTGACATGGCGGAAATGTATAAAGCCTTGTGTTTGTCTACGCAGTGACCCCAATGAAAGACCACAATCCCTTTTTGGGTCACTGATGCAGGGCTAGAGCAGAGCTTTCGTGTAAAAAAAACCACATAGTATCTCAGAATGTATCAGATTTTAAAGTTTTAAATGATAACAGTACATTTTTACAGCGGATTTGTTGTGTTCGTTGTGGCCCACTACAAAAAAAAAAAAAAAAGATCATTGTTTACAATGAAACTAACCTTTGCTTTTGTAAAATACTCTATCACAATCTGCTGACCTTTTGCGTTCTATTCTTACACCAAAAAAACAAACAAACAAAAAAAAAAAAAAACACTATCTGACTCAACCCTCTCTAAATAAACAAAACTCATGAAATGAACCTTTCCCTGGATGATGTGCCCTAGAAAACGAATGGATAAAGAAAATACAACTGGTCCTAACATCGACCCCTGATGCACACCATACTTAAGATTAAACCTGTTTTTGTAAAAAATAAATAAATAAAAAAGTTGAATGTTACCATTAATCACATTATTTTCTGTGTTTGGTGGATGAATGACACTAATGCCAGTTCATAGGCTTGCCCTTGTTGGTTGCAAGCTTTATTGTATTATTGTGTTGCCATTTTTGTAACTCCCATCATATTGACATTGAGGGATTTCATAATTACTCTGCCAACATTTATTAGCGACATCGACAGACTTCTTTAGCAGAAATCAAAATTTTAAAAATATTGAGATAAAAAGAGTAAATCTGGACAGGTTTACACATTATGCCTCACAGCAAGTCTGAAGGGAGAAAACCACTACTCATGCACAGCAGCAAAACACCTTAAAAGCTAAGCGCACAAGTAAAACAATGAATTGAATTTAAGCACAATGTAAGAATTTAGAAATTAAATACTGTATTTTATTATTAATATTATTATTATTATTATTGTTATTATTATTATTATTATTATTATTATTATTATTATTATTATTATTATTATTATTATTATTATGTCACCTTGAGGAACATTAATTTGTGTGACACAATGGGTAAAATCCATTTAAAAATGTAAAAATAAAAAATTCCAACCTGCTAACCACTAAGAAAGCTTTGTGCACTAGGTTAAACATCACATCACATGACTTCCTGACACCTTCTGTGCAAACAGAGCATTTGTTTCATTGTTTGACGTGTGCACACGCATGTATTCATGTTGACAGCTTTTATCCCATCTTTTGTTTCCTCTGAAATGCTTTATCAGCTGCAGAAGGATGTCTTGCAAACATCCTTTGTGTATAACTGTGTGGGAGTCATTGCTTCCCCCAGTAATGCCTGGAAAGAATATTTGGTTTGATGAATTTTTAATACAGATTACATGATTATGTAAAAGCTCATTTGAATCAACGCAAATTAATTTTGAATTATAGCTTTATTCTTTTAATAGCTATATAATGAGGAATATGAATGGCCTTCCAGACATCATGTCTCATCTTTTTGTAGTATTATGTCATTAAGCAGGAATAATTAAACGAGAATAAAACTGATCTGAGTGTAATTATTAATTTCTCAAATATTAAATTGGTGTAATTAGGTGCAGTGATATTTTTTTTTTTCCTGTGATCAGAAATCATTCAGGATTGTAAACACTGAAATATTTCGTGTTATCATTTTATGTCCACTTGGTGGCAACAAACCTCCAAACTTAAGCCAACTTGTCTTTTAAACTACAATCTCCATAATATTCAAACTACAGCTGCAGTCTTCCTTAACGATGATTAGTCATAGCAAATATTTGTCCAGGTGGAGAGAGACAGTGTCATCACTCATTGTGTCCAAACTCCTAATGTTGCCAAGTGCCCATGAAGGGATTGGCTTGGCTGTGAATGATGATTTTCTCCTTTTTATGCTAAAGGGGATTTTTTTTTGTTTTTTTATTTTTTTATTTTTTATACCACATTAAAGTAAATGGCCCATGAGAATGTGTCTCGGCATGACGGGGATGTGCAGTCTGCTCTGTAAGCAAATCCATCATTAGTCACACCATGCAGACACACTCTGCCTTTAACCTTGGCCTATTCAATTAACAGGAGAGACGAGAAAGGCCTTATAATGAATGGAATCCATATTGTAATCTGTACAGTGTGTGTGTGTGTGTGTGTGTGTGTGTGTGTGTGTGTGTGTGTGTGTGTGTGTGTGTGTGTGTGTGTGGGGTTGTCTTTGTGTGTGAGGCCCACTGCACTGGGGACCAATTCTGGGTGTATCCAATATTTCAAACCAAGCCGGGATAGGCTCCAGAGTTTAGTGAGGTGAGTAACGTGTGTTCAAGTTAGTTGCTGTATTTAAAAAAACAACAAGGCAATAGTTGAATTTGAATTGCTTCTCTTTATTACAGAGGAAAGTGCACTTATAATAACGAAATGGCAGCCCCAGGAATAAGATGGATACGCAGTGAATTAGCTTACACCCTTGTCAGACGTTAGCCCTTATTGCTTTATCGGAATTAGCGCTATTGCTTCCTCAACCATAGACATTACTTGTCAGATAACATAAGAGACACTCAACAATGTCATTAAATTTACGTCATATAAATCTATGACAGAATGTCTGGATCTTGTAAAAATTTTCATTTTTTTAAACTTAAATACAAGATTTAAGTAGGTTGTAACTGCAAGCATCATGAATAAATATGACGTGTTTTACATAATGTAAATTTTGTACAACAATGATTCTACTGATGTTATATCATTTTCAGATTTGTCTTCAATAATATTGAAGACTAACAGAAAATCTGATATTTTATCGAGCAGCTTAAGCATTTTTCGGTAGCATTTCACTTGAAGTTTAATATAAGGCTGACATTACGATATCATGATCTTGTCATTAGCATGAATTAGTGTAGTACACACACACACACACACACACACACACACACACACACACACACACACACACACACACACACACACACACACACACACACACACACACACACTCCGCTCCAGTGGCCGTTGGGCATCCATGAAATAATTCATCAACAGTACTATTGCAGTCCAAACAAATCTGACGTTGCACACCTTTGAACCAAGCAGCAGCCATGTTGAAAGTCTCAGGTCAATCTGAGCCTGATCTGCAGAGATATTTGAGCCACACACACATACGCACAGACAGACAGAGATTCATTGCTTAATAGATATATGAGGTTTCATGAAGGCTGTCATTAAGTGTCGTTCGTTACCCGAACTCCTCGTTACCCTATAACCCTAACCTTAACCTCACCTAACCCTAACCTCACTAGATCCCCCACCTTACCCTAACCCTACCTAACCCTAACCCAAACCCTATCTAACCCCACTAGATCCCCCACCTTACCCTAACCCTAACCTCACCTAGATCCCCCACCTTACCCTAACCCTAACCCAAACCCTATCTAACCCCACTAGATCCCCCACGTAACCCTAACCCTAACGCAAACCCTAACTAACTCCACTAGATCCCTCCACCTAACCAAAAAAAATAATAAAAAAATGCCAACATAGCTCTAATGGTATCATAATTTAGCAAACGACTCTTAATGACAGCCTTCATGACATTGACCTTATTCATGCTAATGACATAATTATAGTGCAATGACAGCCTTTTAAAACTTTACGTAAAGTGTTACCAATTTTTTTGTAACAGGAATTCATTTTTTTAAGGATCTCCGTTTTTTTTTTCTTTATTTGTGTTGTTCTTTGTTTGCATGGTTGGAGACCATACAAATATGTTAGGGGGTATTGTATTGATCGCTGTGTTTTGTATATTTATGTAATTATTAATTCCAAACCCCTGTCTGGCAGCTGATGCCTCTCCACACTGTAGTACAGCAGCTCTAATTCACTCTGTGGAGGTCAGTGGAGCGCGCAGCAGAGCAGAGGTTCTCTCCTGTGCGGGGCTTTTTGTGCGTGTGCGTGTGTGTTTTGACGTTGTCCTCTTGAAATCCTGCGTGGGATATTTTTTGTTCATTGCACTTGTGTAAAAGTCACGCCTTGCTGCGTGTCAGTAGGTGGTGCGTACTGCGTCCTCCTCTGCTCCGGACAGTCACTGATGCTGAAGCTGTTGCTCCGACGTCTCCGCGCGTCTCTGCGTCGCGATGGTCCCATGTCCACCCAGGCTGCTCCGCTCAGGCTCAGAGGTAGGTAACCATGCAGTGTCTGGGGTGGATGCAGATCAGACACTTTCTATTCAGTGCATGTTCCTACATTTGGAGCAGATAAGGGTGCAGAGCACAACGTCCTCTGCGGGAAGCCCAGCTCTGGTCTGCACTGCACTGTCTGCTGTAGTTGCTGAATATTTCATTTAAGCCAAGAGGGATTCATATGGACTACTGTGACCTTTCCATGTTGTTTGGAAATGACATTCATTTTATCAGTTTGCCCTGTTGGCTTGAATTGTGCCAGTATAGCTTAAACACATCAGAGACTATAGAGCCTACTATGTAGAATAACCTTTAAATAAATAACCGTTGGTATGTTTTTCTATTGATTTTGACGCGAAATTAGCCTGATTTTAAATAGGATTGATGGTGTGACACCAGCATCTCACCAATCACCAAAATTCCTTTCTCATTTTTAGATACTTGACTGTTAGAGGTGGGACGATATACAAAGTTCAGAGAAGAGACAATACGATAAACGATACTGTGCTCATGATAATAGATGCAGTTTGACACATATTCATGCTTTTATTTGACTAACTCCATACATACTGTACATTATTATTATTTTATTATTATTATTGTATTTTTATTTTATTTTGTTATTATTATTATTATTATTATTATTATTATTATTATTACTACTATTATTATTATCTTGTTATTTTTATGTAGTTTGCACATATTAGTCTAACTACTCTTATATTTATGTTTATACTTCTTTTTTTATTTATTTTTCTTTATTCTAGTTGATTGTTATTATTTAATGTTACACTATCTGAGAGAGCACAGGTCACCAAAACAAATTCCTCGTGTGTATTCATACACTCTTGGTCAATAAAGTTGATTCTGATTCTGATTCTGATTCTGATTCTGATTCATACATACTAGGGGTGTCCCAATCCAATTAGCCAGAAAAAAATCTAAAAACTCCTATGTAAGCGTTCTGATATTTTATTTATTTGTAGAATGCTGTAGATGTTGAGGATTAAAATGTATGTAACCGATTAGTTAATAATAAATGGGTCAGTTTTTCTCATACCTACTGTTGCTGACTATCATTCTCTGTCTGAGTAACATCACTTGATCAAGCCTTTTCTAACATTCCACACTATAAAATAAGTAATAAAAGTATGTATGAGTCGTGCTGATATCGTACCGGAACGATATCGACCAATACCCAAGGCTGCAATATCGGCATCGTATCGGAAGTGAAAAAGTTGGATCGGGACATCCCTAATACATACTCTCATTATAACCTTTTCAGTTCAAGAGAATATAGAATATAAAGTAAACAACAACATCAATAAGACCATTTTCTCCCATTTAAAGGTAAAAAAGCATCACTCGCTAAAGAGAGTTCATGCAGGTCTGGAAATAAAAACCAACTCATGACATTCTTCTCTCTGTGCATGTATCGCGATACCACTTGTACCATCGACAATATATCACGTGACATTTTAATTTTGCGATATCTTGTCTCACGATATATCGTCCATCCTTCATTACCAAGTTCTCATTGTCAACTCAGCCTCTAGACATGAAATAACTTCCCTTTGTCTGTTATGAAATGTCTGAATGATTATTATTTTTTCTCCCAACCCCAAGATATTTTTCTGTAGAACAGTTTGTCTCGTTGTGGCTTTGTGAAGATAATTAAATCTCTGCTTTTTAAAGGACATCAGATCATAACAATATCCCATAGTGTTTCTAAATGGGCCAACAGATCACCACCATTTATTGGGTCAATGACGTATTAGCATTTAACCGCATGATGTTTCATAAAATAGGCATCATCATCGGGCAAGGTTTGCGTGAATATTATGATGGAAATTAAAATACAAATACTTTGAAATCTTATGCAGGACTAGAATTTGACTAAAATGGGGTCAGAAAATAAATTTGAATATATTTAGAGTAATTTTAAAGATTTTTTTCTAAAAACAGCAGTCATTCGCCAGACAGTCATATCACATGATATTTTTGACATTTTGAATAACAGAATAAAGTAAAGAAGTAATTTAGGAGGTAAAATAAAAAAATAAAAAATGAAAGTTAGCACATATATACACAGTTACTACATATTTGGTATATTTGTATGCATTTAAACCTTGTTTTAACTAAAAGAAATGCAGTTGGACAGAATATTTAGGTGTCACGTCATTGACACTATTACATTAGCGATCATGTCAATAAGGCTTATGTTGGGTTTATGAAGAGTGAATTATTGGCAACATAAGAATTAAAGGAAGGGAAAGAGGAGAGAAAGATAGCAATAGATCTAGATTTCTAGAACCAAACCTCTAGTACTAAGGTTTCTTTGGCTTAATCACACTGAGGTTTTCCACACTTTATTGAGGAGATCAAATTCACCCTATGTCCCCTCTAAGCTAATGGTGTCATATTTTCCTACGTCTCCCCACAGGTTAGACTCTCCCTCAGCAGAGAGTCACAGCCACAAGCGCATCACCCTCCCTCCTCCATGTCACAAAGTGTCGCCCATCTGCCCGCATTCGTCTAAGGAGATAAACGGGACACATATAGCTCTATAGTGTATTTATATGTGTCAGCGCTTCAGTGCCTTTCGTGTTCCCTGAGGCTGATTTTTGAGCGTGTGCACGACCATGCGTGGTGTCACAGTGGAGAGTTAAGAAGAAAAAGTCTGGATAAAGTAGAGTGTGTTTCGGAGCATCTTGTTGAGCGGGCTATGAGTACGTCTCAGAGGGAGAACTGCTGGATGCTGTTTTGACTTGAGCAGAAGATCAAAATCTGCACAGGGAGCAGGAATGGGGCTTGGACAGTCCAGCAAGGCTCCAGTCACCGACGACACTGATGAAGGTGAGTTTTATTTCAACATTTGCTTTCTTCTTTTTCTTCTTTTGCCCAGGATTCGGTGTTCTTTCATGTATTCCCTTGAAAGCCTAATAATAGTTAAATATGTTAAAAAAATGATGATACTGATACTGAGTAAATACTTGTTGTGTTGTTGTTTCTGTCTTTATAATTTATATATTATTATATATATGTTTGTAAATGTTTCGGGCAGGTAGAACAGTAATTACAGTTCTCTACATGTCTTGTACATATAGTGGAATCGACAATAAAGCTGGCTTTAACTTGATGAGGGTAATTACACTTAGTTTTCAGGCCAGTGTCTTTATGAATTTGCTTGTGATTTTTCTTTTTCTGATCATTAACATGCTTTAAAATCTTATAATCTTAGTACTCTCATCATATTTTGCATTAACTTAATAATATTTTCTCACTATACTGTTTTCATAATAAAGTACTTCTAACTGGTGGCATTCAAGGTTAGCATTAAAAAGATTTCGACTTTTGACAGATTTTTTTTTTTTAATAACATTGTGTATTTTGTTGCTAATCCAGGGTGAATTTATTGATCTGAGCTACGGTCTAAACATACTATCTGTTTAGCTGAAGGCTTACGCTACGTCAACAAGTCTTTCTTTGTAAAGAGAGACTTTATGACCCCAAGCATTTGTTTGTAATTGTGTATTTCTGTTTGACGCGTTAATGAAATCTCACAAAGTGGAATATACATTACTTTATCGCACTTAAGTTACTTGATAAATACAGGTTTATATTTTTCTTTTTTAATAAAGACAGTTCTCAGTGTTTATAGTTGAGGGTTAACCTTGGTGCTCAGTCATACGGTATATTGTGCTGTTGTGAAAATGTCAGTCATGGTAGTGCTTCCTTGAAGGAATTGTACTCTGCCTTCTGAGACCACAAACAGCGTGTGTGATTTCATCAAGGACACAGGATACATTGTATTAGATTATAAAGAAGAAAATTGAGGTTGGCTAACTGGAGACAAACTAATTCCCTCGCTGATGAAAGTCACGTCCGAGGCCGAAAGGGTTCTGTATTTGGGGCTATCGCCATTAATGGGTTTTCCTTAGACTTGTTGTTGTCATTTGATATCGTAGCATGGCTATTATATTCCGTTAATACTCCCAAAATGACTGGGAAACAGGGGACAAGCCTAGGAGAAAAGGATGGAATGAGAAGATATGTGGCAAATTGACAAAGCATGAGAAGATAGTCAGAAAAATATTACAAATGACAGAATAATGTCGTCTCAAGACGTACCGAATAATGGTGTGCTTGATAGTATCTCAAATACTAAAACAGTGAAAAAGACACAAATGTATGTGAGGTTTTATCTTCGCTTGTAGTTTGTGTTAGGCATTGCTTTTGATATTTCTTTTAGTCTCCAGTAAAAATAGCAGCTAATATGATGTGGTGCTGAGCTGAAAAGAAACTGTAGAGGCTCAATTTTTCCTTTAAAAATGTACCCAATTTTCAGAGTTTACCCTTTTCAGCATCAGTCTCTAATCAGAGGTCCTTTCAGGCTTTTTTTTGTTTTGTTTTTTTTTGAAAATAAAGAGAAAAAATATATATACAGTATATATAAATAATGGATTTTCCAAAATTGAGCCAAACATGCTTATTACGGTTAAATTAGTTAACTATTGTTAGTACTTTTTAAATTTCTTTTCTGTATTTGCACTGAAATCACGCAAGATTTTCTGCAAGGTTTGACGCCGCTCTGTTTGCTAAAGTTGCCCTACTTTAAATCACCTGTTTTATGGTGGAAAATTGTGTGTGACTGCATGATATTGTCCCACAGTATGTCGGTGGCATATCTATTTCCATCTCAGGAGATAAACTCCGTCAAATTACATCATATTTTGCATGAGGAATGACATATCCGTCTCTTTGCTCACATGTTTAGGTGAAAAATTGCATGTAAATGTCCCAAAACATGCATGTGATGAGACATTCTCTGTTATATTGAGATTTCCGCTTACTAAACTAAAAATAATAAAAAAAATATATATATTAAAATCAATATTTCCATTCCCTTTCCAGGAAAGAGAAATCAGTTTTTTTCCATTCGTTTTCCATGATCACGGAACATCTGAGCCCATACAATTGTGATGAGCTCACTGTTCATTTTATTGCGAACTAATTTTCAGAATAGTTTTTGTTCTCAACACTCGACAAAAACTAGACAAATACTAAATTCTAAAGATGGCAGGATTACTAAAACTGTGACAAAAACGATAAACATCATTAAATAACTTGCACTCCAAATGAATACTCCCTGGCACAGTGCTAGTTGGATATCAGCGCAAGTGGCAAAAAGGCATTTGTGGTTTAAACCTGCCAAAAGGTGGTTTCATAAAAGAATCAACATAATAAGCTGACATAGGAGGGCGTGAGGTCTATATGCATTCTCCAAAACATTAACTTTTTTTTCACAATCACATCATTTATCTGGTTCTAGTTTCAATGAACAAAATAATAAATCTAAAACCTTAAAGGGAAAACAGCTCCCAGTAACTTGCTGTCATACTCAGATACATTCATTCATCATTTATTGACCTAAAATGAATCCATGAAATAAAAATATACATCAATATTTAGTATACTACTAAAAATAAGTTTAGAAAACCGTTCCTTACTGTATTATAGTGCAGAAACAATCCCTTTCTGTTGGCTGAACTCCACCCACTGTATGTGATTTACACATCCAGAGTTGTGTGTATGAAGGTGAACCCTGTCAAGACATGTTTATTTCCCCGGAGAGTGACGTGTTCCTCTCGTGTGGCTGTATATGCTCACTACTTACTTAGTGTAACCAGGAGAGTCGGCTTAATGGACAGGTCCTGTTTACGGCTCGTCATGGTTTATTCACGTTACAGGGTCACAGGGACTCACGGGCGCGGTCACTGTTGTCAGAGCGACGGCAGATGTGTTTTTATTCTTCAAAGATTGCAGCCTTTGAGGCGATATCAAAGTAATACTTAGACAAGTTCATTTTTTTCTTTAAGTCGAGTGTTCTATGTTTATCATGTTCATTTATTATAAGATTTGGGTTTTTTTTGCAATTATAGATAAAGAAATATAAAATGCTTAAGGTCGTACACAAAGTGAAAAGGCCTTTGAAAGCATAATTAAATTGACTACGGGATAGGGTCCTTAGACAATTTTTTACACCATTTAAAGGCATAACAAGATTGTCAAAGTGTCACTTCTGCTCCAGTGAAGACCCAAATCATTACACGGTCTATCAGTCACACTTTTATTGATTATTAAATCATATTGAAGCGCGGAGCTCGGAGTTAAATGTGGGTCTCAACCTTCCACCCTCAGAGACAGTCACGTGTCTGTCTCTCACTTCCAACCAACACAATTTATCCATTAGGACAAACACTTCCTACAACAGTGTTTTAGAAGTGTTCTCTGCTTTTGTTCATGTGTGCGAGTCTTTTGTAAACAGAGCGTAATCAGGTCCTCTTTATGGATCCAATCAAAGTGGGTTGTGCAAACATGTCAACATGAAACATAAGAAGAGAGGAAGTGCCTAACTGAGCAGAACATTACCTGTCACATGCAATAGATCAAGTGACTACTGGTTGAAGGATGAGTTTTATTTGACTGTTTGTTTTTTTTTTTTTTGCAAAAATAATTTCATAAAGTTCAAGCAGTAAATTTGTGATTTCTTTTTTTTTTTGAATTACGATTTGGGGGTTGATGTACAAATGCAGCTTATATATGTGTGTGTGTAGGGCTGCTCTATTATAGAAAAAATAATAATCATGATTTTTTTTTTTTTAGTCATAATTGAAATCACGATTATTTGTCAACCAAAAAGTTATTTATTTTTGGTACAAAAAAAAAACATAAAATATATATATGCTTAGAGGGGCGGGGCGGAGGGGAGGAGCTTGCATTATTTATAGATCTCTGAAATAGTGGGTTTGTTTTATTTAGCGAATAAAACATGTAAAAAAAACCCCAAACGAAAATGTTTTTTTTTTTTTTTTTTTTTTTAAATAATAATTTTTTCTTGATTATGTTCTTTTTGTGATCGTTGGGTGTAATAATCAAAATCGTAACTGAATTTTGATTAACTGAGCAGCCCTATGTGTGTGTGTTTTGTTAGTTAAATGCAAAGGGTGGGCAGCAGCTGTTCCATCCTCAAGGAAGCAGCAGTGAAGGAAAAACCTTTTTTCCCAGTTGTCATGACAGCAACAAACCGCGCCATCAGGATTCAGTCGCCGATAAATGTTCCTGACTAAGATGGGGAGGGTCAGACTGTGGGTTAGCAGGTATGTCTGAGTGAGATACACAGATACCGTGCGATGGATGGCGATGGGAAGAAGATGATATTAGATACCCAAAGGAAAATGTTCCTGCCTGTTTAGAAACAAAATGCAGCACTTATTGAAGGCGTCTTTGTGGTTGAGGTTTTCATTTCCCATCATTCATTCTCAGTGGTTTGTTCTTTAAAAGACCACCGACTGCTTTTGAGCCGAGTTGTCTACATGAGCTGACTGTAAAACACAGTGAAGCTAACACTGACACTTGTTGCATATAAATGCACAAGTGACCCAATTGATTTTGTTGAACGTCCTCGCTTATACCTCATTTTTTTTAGAGCTAAATCTATTGAAAATCCATGATCTTGTGTTGACCCTAACACATTAGTAATGGTGTACAAGGCACATAATAATCTTACTTTTTGAACACAGGAAAAGTCAGTATAACGTCAGAGGAACTGGCATTTTTTAAAAAAAGTAAAAGCGAGAACAAATTAAAAAAAGTCGGTGTTAATCTGTGGAACGACTTGAAAGATCAATTAAAACAATCCGGAACAGTCAAAGCTGTATAAATATACTATAATTCAAAAATATTTAAGCTCAGGATGAATAAAGTAAGCAACTAATGAAAAGACATAATAGACATTAATAGATCCATAAAGACTGAAATGAATTAAATGATGAAATTATTCAGTTTAAAAATAAAATAGCATAAAACAAAATGTATATATATATATATATATATATATATATATATATATATTTATGGAATATTGAAATTTATGTTAAAATAATAATTCTAAATATTTGTCTATTTCTCTACTGTTGGACACTTGAAATTGTTTATTATAAATTTTTGTGTTTTTGTCTCGTGGAAGTCTGTAAAAAGGGTTCCTCATAATAAGTATTAACTTCAGCCTAAACCCTTTCGTGATGTACACAAAATAATGGAAATGTTTGTTTAATGGATTGAAATGACAGACTATACTACTACTACTACTACTTATACCTCAGCAAAGGAGGAAATACTTTTTAATTAGCAGGATTACGTCAAAAGTACGTAATGGGTTTTGACCACATTTTAACCAAAGATAGACCTTATGACTTGGAAGATTCCTTTAAATTTTGGCGGGGATCCAGATCAATATATAATCATTCCATGTCATTTCAACAAATGGCCCACGCACTTTGGTCTAAAAAATTCCAAAATTTTTACCAATTGTTCCGTGATTATTCAATAGGCACACTGTAAAATTTTCGTGGTTCCTTATTTTTCTTACATTTTCAGCCTCCAATAGGGGTGTGTATTGTCTGGCATCTGGCGATACGATTCGTATCGAATTTTTTGTCTTTTGTCTCCACAGTAAATTTCGACCATTTCCAAATCCTACGGGCCATTGGAAAAGGCAGCTTTGGAAAGGTGAGTTTTGTTTTTACCCTGTTTTGTTTTTTTAATGAAACCGTTTCAGAGACTGTTTAAAAAACAAACAAAAAAACCATCAATTAGGGATGTCCCGATACAACTTTTTCATTTCCGATATGATACAGATATTGCAGCCTTGCGTATTGGCCGATACCGATATCTCTTTTTTTAAAAAAAAAAAAAAAAATACTTATTTTGTAGTGTGGAATGTTAGAAAAGGTTTGATCAAGTGATGTTACTCAAACAGAGAACAATAGTCAGCAACAGTATGTATGAGAAAAACTGACTCATTTATTATTAACCAATTGATAACATAATTTTTAACCTTCAACATGATATCTACAGTATTCTACAATTGAATAAAATAAATAAAAAATGAATTAAAAAAAAAAAAAAAAGCCTTTTTTCAGACTAATATCGGACTGATATCCGATATCGATATCGGATCGGGACACCTCTAACATCAATAGTATTTTGTCTGAATCAATAGAAACACATGATGATCATAAACACAAACTTTTATATAAAAGGCAGTATCAGTAAATTTTAGTGTAATATGTGGTCTTTAATAAATAAATTGACAGCTCCTAAACCTCTATATGATGATTATTATTGCTCGATTATTTGCTTAAAGCACAACCTGTTGTTATATAAATCAATGGAATGCTGTAACGATGACTTCTTATGGATATGCGATGGCAACAATGTTCCTATTTGTTGCTAAAGAATATCAATCAAAACAGTTCTTCCATATGAACATGAGCACATATGGTCACAGTGGTGTAGGCGCGTGCAGCATCAATAAGCAGCCTAAACACTGTGGATGGCAAGCTGTTCAATGGGAGGAGTGATGTGATCAGGGTTTGGCTGATTAACTGAGCCAGCTGCTCCACAGATCACTTTATTAGATAGCAGTAATCACTGGCATATTGACTGGCTGCGAGATTACAGAAATATATGTGACCGTACACCTCTGCACACTTAGATAAACAACAAAAAAATCAACCAAAGACATTCCATCGAATTTGGTAAAATAGTCACACATACGATACAATTGTACTAGTTTGGCGCCTTAGATAATGACTAAAATCTTTATATTTTTAATTATATACTGTTTCCGCACAAATTACCTTCCGCACCACTTTGACGATGCACAACTGATGTCATAAAAGGTTTCTTATCTCTGAAATGAACTAATACTCTGGTATGAAACATTCAATATCTTAGGTTGTATCTTTACACTCACATCCCCTGCTTTTAAAATGTTCCTTCTCACCGCGTTAATAGACAACATTTGTGATTATTTTTTTATTATGTTTGTGAGATTTGATCATTAACGTGCATGAAAAATGCCACATTGTACATTGCAATAGAGACGCATTGGCTGTGTTCGAAATCGCATACGAAAGTTTGACGTCAATGAGTATCCAGTGCATTGACAATAGATAGTATGGAAAGACTGAGTACGTTTAAAATACCTAGATGTATACGACATTGGGACATTTTTGAAGTATGTACAGTGGGAACACTGGCGGGTCTCCGAAAATCTCTGAAATGTCGGCATGAAATGTATTTCCTCGAGTTTCCGATCAAATGACCACATGTAGATAATCTATTTGGTCACTTTCTCGCTTAAAAAGCTTTCAGAACTTTCAAAGGTGGCAAATCAACAGAGATATTTAACCTCAGTGTGCTTACGTAATGTAGGTTCTAAATGCATTTTCGGAAACTTAGAAGTATACTTCAGTGGGAACGGTCACCATCCTAACTAGGGATGGGAATTGAAAACCAGCTATTTCTGAGAACCGGTTGCCAGCAATCCAATTCCTAGGAATCGTTTGTTTGCTTGCCTGTCAATTCCGCTTATCGGTTCCTCTAACGTTGCAAATACGTAACGATAAACTCCTCCAGGTCCTTTATATTGAGTTTATGCTAGCGCCAAGTGAAACTCCTTCTACCATAGTTGTTTGCTGTCCACCTCCTCCACCCACAGCTGTGCTGCCCCCCGTGCAGTGTTTGTAGCTTCTCTGTTGCTACGCGACTCACTTCCGGGTTCCGTTCACTCGCGCTATAGTTGCTCCTTTCTTTCGAAAACAACAAACTTCTGCAAGAACACGCACTTGACACGGGAGACGGACTGGTACGGATTGTTGTATTTAGTTTGCTCTTTCACACTGGTTCACACACGGCTGATGACGTCACATGTAACAACCAGGGGACGGCGTCTCTGAAGGTCCATTTATAGAAATGTAAACAAAGGCTAAACTAAAGCTTTACCATTTAAATGCATAACAATAAGTGCAGCTGCACTTTTGGTTAATATGTTCTTTTTTACAGAAGATGCAAGGATTTTTAAATGTTGTCCGTGCTCATGTGAACATATATGTATCCAGGTCCCCCCATTATGGCCTTTTATAACTATGTAAATATAAAAACACATGTACAGTATGTACAGTATAAGCAAGCTCAGGAAGCCACCATTTTAACATTAATAAAGGAAAGCCAATAAATGAATAAATACAGGTAATAAAAAGAACACATTTAATAAATTCAAAAGCGTTTTAAAATTGGTTATCAATGTTTTAAGCAGAAACAAAAACAGTAGCAAAGATTACGTTGTGAATATCAAAAATCTGAATAATATTTCACTTGAATGCTAGGAGAAGTGTCTGTATCTTGCTTTTTGCCAACATTTACGCTCTTCTGTGACTTCCTTAGGTATGCATTGTGCAAAAGAAAGACACCAAAAAGATGTACGCCATGAAGTACATGAACAAGCTGAAATGCGTGGAGCGAAACGAAGTGAGGAATGTCCTGAAGGAGCTGCAGATCATGCAGAACCTCGAGCATCCTTTCCTCGTCAACTTCTGGTGAGTTATTCAACATGCGTCACACATGTATTAATTTCTTTTTTTTTTATCTTTAAAAATATAAGAACTCTGAGTGTTTTTTTTTTTTTTTTTTTGTTAAAGTTCAGGTTTTGTGATAACATGGGCTTTTTTTTTCCGGCTCTGAGTGGCTTTGACAGAACATAGTCTTTGATCTATTAAATATGTATGTAAAACCAAAAATACTCAACGAATGCTCTCTATTGTAGCTACTTTTAGCCTAAACTAAAGTCTAATGATTTATTCTCCCCATCCACCTTCTTTCCACACTTTAATTTTAAATGAGTTTCTCATTTTAAAACAAGGAAAGCAAACAGAGTCTTGGATTGTTTGCGCACATTCATGCAGAAAAAGCATTGACCACTGAATATCACTCTAAAGCCTCCATCCACACATCTTCTCACCCTTGTGAAGCTGCTAAAAGGAAAGTGGAGTCTACTTTCCACTGATCCTGGTTCGTCTGTCATAGCGTGGCTGCTTCTTTTCTTTGTGGGTTGTTGGTAAAAAACCTTCACCTCAAACTCTTTATGGGCTCCTTCAAACAGGGAAAGCTAATCTGTGATGACTCATCAGGTACTTTTAAGCATCTCATTCATCATAATTAGAAAAGCAGTGTATGGAGAGGACCAGGAGTCATACTTGTGAGATGCAGGGTGAGTCTGGCTTGTTAAGTTCCTGTTTCAAAGGCATCATTAATTCTTGAAAAGCGCTCCCACTCTGCGGCGTTTGAAAGGAAAGTCACCATGTAGTGAAGAAGACGAGAATGAGAACCGTGTTCCCGGAGTCAAAGGCAAAATAACTTTTTTTCATTCATTGAATTTGAATGTACATGTGTTTGAGTTTACATCTTTTTGATTAAAGCAAGGCAAGGCCAACTTATTTGCATAATGTTCTTTTACTTGATTAAAAGTGAAACGTTCAGACAAATGTTATAAAATAATAAAGAGCAAAATGAAAAATACGAAGACATTGTGGAAGGAATCGGGAACTACGTTTGAAAATAACATCAGTAGATTAAGCTCTATCTAAAGCAAACAGGACAAAGAATGTATTAGAAAATTCTGCATTAAACCATGGAGAACCATGTACAGACCTGTGTCAAACTCAAGGCCCGGGGGCCAAATCCCGCCCTTTAGAGTATCCAAATTGGCCCACAGCAAAAAGCAAAGCAAACAAGTCAGAGAAACCATGAATCATTGTGTAAATTATGAACGAATTCTCCAAAATAATGCACAAATTGATTTAAACGCCACAATATTAACACATCAACACATGATGGCGGCCATTTTTAATCTCAAATTGTGAAATGAACTCTCAATTTTCCGCAAATCCTGCAATTTTTTTCAAAAATTATTCCACAAAATTTGCCCAAATTACATAAAAATGGGTCACAAAATCAAACAAATGAATAGCAAAGATCCTGCAGAGACTGATATCTGCCATCTATTGCTTTGATATTATCAGTGCCGTACATAGTTTATAATTTTTCTATGCGTTAGCACAATTATGATTAAATTACTAATTTTCCCACCCAAAATCTGAGGGCCCACATAAAGCTGCAGTTTGTAGATTCCTCTCTCCGCTCCGTTTTGAAAACCAAAACTCAACCTCCCTTACCGGTATATTGTGTGAACACTCTTAGCAACTTTTTTCTCAATATAGACTAGTGACAAATGTATGGGCGTTATCTTGTGTTAGTGGAGATTTTTCTGATGTTTTAGAGACTCTGACATGAATGCACATATTACTCTGTAGTTACTGCCTCCAGAGAACACACAGAAGGGGGCTGGGATCTCAGCCGCTCTCAGACTGTAAAATGAATTTTGATGTGGTTGGTTTGCCATGTAACTGTCGTGCCTAACGCTGTTATGGAGACCTCTGCTGGGATGTCCACAAATGCACGTTTAGTACCAATGGTCTTTGAACATGCCTGACTTCAGTCGAGCAGCCAATAGAAATGCTCAAAACAGCTCATGGAGCATACGTGTTTGTAGAAAGATCTCTGATTGGCTGACATCCAGATTCCTGGATTTCTAAACTTAATTTACAGGGCCACTCTGTAAATTCACTGTCCACTCAGAACACTTTAGATTACAATATGACTATGGAATTTTGACCAAATGATGGCAAAAAAAGTTACAAACTGCAGCTTTAAGATATACTGCTATATTTGACCCATATTTCAACAAAAACTAGTTTGACAGCCCTGCTTTAGATGGTTAAGAAGTTTGTTCTACAAGTGTGGACAGAAGTACAAGAACTGAACAAATGCTTGGTTGTGTTTGGTTCTGATTCTGGGAGCAGCTCTTCAGTATTCAGTCATCTTTCATATTTATTTGTCAGTTAGTATTTGTCAGTCTGTCCACAACAGAAACGCACATTATTACTGTTTCTACTGACAACCTAAGAGTAAAAGCTTTGACCTGCACTTTCTAGTTCAAGGTTATATATTTGAGCGCTGTCTTTATAGATGCTGTGGTATTTCTAGCAAGTTCATTGTGTCTTCTTTTTTGCTCATAAGGACATACAGTATATAAAAGCCATCAGTAGATGCTTTGGCGTTTTCCTTATGAAAGAACTCGTAGGCATACATCAAAGCAATCACCTCTGAGGAAGAGCGTTGGCAGTCGAAACATGTCAGGAGGTCAAATTTCCTGACAGAAAGTCGCCTGAATAAATAAAACCTTAACATATTATGCTGTGGTATACCTGGAGTTTGTTTTTCCACCATCTATCTACCTTATGCCTGTCTACAAACTATTTTCTGATTTATTAATTTTTTTCATTTTGGCATTTCTCCAGGGCGACTTCTTCTTCCCTGATGAAGCTTTAATTTTCACTGGGTCGATAACATTCACAACTTTGGAACTGAACTTATTTACAAGGTCATCAGCATGACTTGAAGTCAGGGTTGGTGATGATACATAAGCCTGGGTGAATAATGTGCAAAGCATTGTTGGTAATTTAAGGCTTTCTGGTGAAGGGGGATTAAATGAGGGTTAAGGGTGTTGGGGAGGGGTTACTGGATCAGTGAAGCATCTCAGCAGATGAAAAACCTCCCTGCTTGCATTCTGGCTTGATCGCGTGCTGTGTTGGACAGAAAATAGTTGAAGGTGTTATCTGTGTGAACCCCCATGGGGGGGAGCGATTTCCTCCAGTGCGGTGCTTGGGTCAGCGCTGTGCCCACTCACCCCCCCACAGTGTTGAGCTGGCATAAGTTGTGCTTGTCCTGAGGTAAGCGCTCAAGGTTAAAGACAGGGAGCGATTACCTCTGAGCATATGAAGTGCACTGAGACAGCTTTGTATGCAGTAAACTGTCTGCCCACTCTGTCCCAGCTCTACTTCCCTCCCTATCCTTTTTCCCTTTACCTTCTGTTTGTCTGCGTTCACCTTCCTCCTATTATCGTCCCAACAGCACCTTCACTTGTCCTCCTGCTGTCACAGATTTTTACTGCAGGGCATGACCTCATTTGTCTGGTTTCAGTGGGTATCAAGGAACCCCCCCCACCCAAAACAAAAAAAAAAAGTGTCAGGATTGACAAACAGGATTAGTAAAGGGAACTTATTTTGTTGGTGATATTGACCAGATATATTTTAAGTTTTGTCACGGGAATCTTCAAAGAACTGCGCCGCTCGCCTCACTTCAAAAGGCATTTTAAATGCTTCAAATATACATTTTATATGGCAAAGAGAGCCCTTTCTGACAATGCACTGCTTTGATACGAACATGAAAGATGGGTTTTCACTGTTTAGTGTAGAAGACAGTCAGAGAACAATAACTTTTCTACCATTGAAGCTGATTTGGTAGATCCGTATAAAGCCTCAGGTTTTTCGTTATTGCGGAAAATGACAAAAACAAAAAATCAAAATTCATGTTCTAAAATGGAAAAATCCATCAGACACTGAAAAGCAATCTGACCTGTTTCCTGTGTTTTTTCCTCTCTTTCTTTATTTAAAATCAGGAATGCGTAACATTCCAATTTTGTAAATCACCAGAAGCATATATAGTAAAAGGTGAAATTAATAACAGTAGTTGACTCTGTTAACCTTATTTAACATGTCTGGTATAATTTCAGGAAGGTTAATATGACCTGCACCAGTCCCTCCGGGAACTTGACTGTGTGGACTCTTTTAAGATTTATTTGAAGACTGCGCTCTTCCGAAAAGCCTTTGGTTAAATTGATTTTAATTGGATTTTTAACTTTTATTATAATTGTATCCTTTTATGATGCTGTTGTTGTAAATTCACCTTTGTTTTACTTTCCTTTTGTGATGTTGCTCCTGTTGTTTTAATTTCTCCTCGGTTGTATACAGCACTTTGTGATTTTTATCTAAGAAAAGTGCTTTATAAATAAAAATGACTTACTTACTTACAGTAAGGTAATCTAAACGGGAAAAGAAGAGATGATGAAAGAGAAAAGTGTAACTTGACATGGAAATACGAACCCTGGAGTGGAGATTGGGACATTTTTGAACATAAAATTGGAGGCCTTACATATATGACAAATGCACACTTAAGAAAGTTCAGCACAGGAAGGAGATCAGGGACTCAAACCCTGGTTTGCCATTTGAATGCTACCATTGCACCACAGAGGAGACATAATACTATGTTATGACACACACCACATTTGGGCCACATTAAAATAAAATAAAAAAATATGGACACTGTGTGATTAAAGTTGTAGTATTTTGAGAAAAAAGCTGTAATTTCATGAGAATAAAGTTGTATCTTATTAAAGTCGTGATGTTAAGAGATTGATAAGTCATAATATTTCAAGATTAAAGTCGCAATATTTTGTTAATAAAGTTGTAATTTTAGGAAAACAAATGAAATACAAACAGGATCTTGTCTGTGTTGCAAGTCACTCGTGCGTTATGGAGAATGTGGAGCATTTAGTGAGAGTATACTTCTCTTTAGGTTTCACACATGGTGAAATACTGAGACTTTTGGCCCATCATCACCACACTGTTATCAGTTTAAGTAGGGTTGGCCAAAAAATTGATTTAATCGAATTTGTAGATAAAAATAATTTTTATTTTGCAAATTTGAGTTTAAAAAAGAAAAAAACTATACATATATATATATATATTTTTTTTTTCCACCATTGTTTTTTCGGACTTTTTTGCGTTCCGATGTGAGCCAGCCTCCTCTTTGTTTACATGTGTTTACCCTTTGAGTAGGCTATATGTGTGCCACAAGCATGTTTAATGTTTTATTCACACTATGCTGAGATGCTAAGGGAGGAGTTTATTATTTTTTTTAAATTGTGATGTTATATGTTATAAAATATGTAGTTATCTGATTTCTTAATCAAAAAATTGAAGCTACTGTGAAGTTGCTGTTGCACTTTTGCTTAAACTTGGGTTAAAGCTTGAAATTGTTGAATGACTTTTTATTTTGGGATTGTTCTATGAATTTTACCTCTTGAGGACAATCACAGCAATAACGTTGCACTTTTGACAATATATCTGATGTCTGCAGTCATCTTTTAAGTGCATTGAAAAAAAAATGGAAAATCAAATCGAAACTCGAATTTTTCTTTAAAAAAATCTGAGATTTTTTTTTTTTTTGGCAATATCGCCCAGCTCTACTTTGCAGACGTTGACGGAAGAACCAGACTCATCTGGACCAAATAGTCTCTTTTGTGGAGGAGGAACTGACTGGAAGTAGTCGTTTTAAGGGCTATCGGTGTTAGTTGTGTTCACTTCAACAGGGAATTCTGACTGAGCGCTATACCATTACGTGTTTTTTAACATACGGCTTTATTTTCAGAAAATTACAACTCTATTCTCAAAAAAATGACATAAGAGCTCGGACAGCTTCAGGACACATTAACAACATGGATTGTTAAAGGCACAATAAGTCCATTGAGTGCTTTTTCTATTCCTGATCTAAACTCTAAGATGTTTCTACTTTGATTCCCTTATAGAAACACAATTACGTAAAGAAGAAGAAGAAGAAGAAGAAGTAGTACATTAACAAAAGCCTCAATCATTTTGCTCTTAAAAGCTTTCCTTGCTGGAGGGGAGCCCCTTTCTTTCCCAGACCTTATATAATCCAGATATTGTAGAGCTTTTCAATGCAGACACATTTCAGTGGCAAGAATAAATCCTCAAGGTTTTTTCAAAGCTTTTCATGAAGATACTTAATATCAAAGGTCTGCTTGCTTTATTTCCAGTGGAAAGAGTAAACTTAAAAGCTTCATTGCTAGACTAGAGTCTCCCAATTAGCTCCAAGCAAAAAAAAATGCCCAAGTCACATAACTGCTTAAACTACTTCTCACTTTTTAACTTTTAACTTAACAAGCGTTTGAAAAAGCATCAAAGCTGATGTCAGCATGTCAAGTATTTAGCCTGAGGTCAATGTGACCTGGTGAAAAATGCATCCAGCAGAGTATATAAATAGAAAGTGTATAGATATATCATAAAATAAGAATACAACATTTCTAGAAGAATCTGAAGAGACACATATGTTGGATTTAAAGATCAATTGTGACAAATTCCCGAGATGATGCAACTGTGAGTCAGAGCACATTTGTTCTTCTAACAGACGTAGGTGCATAATTCATCCGAGAACACCCTTTTCCAGTGATGAATAGATGTGATGTTCAGCGCATATCAGACACAGACCGAAGGGAGCTGTCAATCTAAAGAAGGGATTGGAGGACAGGGCGGGAGGAAGGTTAGAAAGCTGTCGACATCGATCCAACATGTCACACAGCTTTTCTTATAGATGGGGAAGCATCATCTTTTTCTATCCCAGATTTTTATATCATCTCACAGAAATAAAGCTGTTACCCCCAATGATTTATTTACCAGATCAATGGATCAAACATCATTTGCTCCAAAAAGAAAGGAAAAAGGGTTGACATTGGCGCTCAGTAGTTTGTTTTCATCTCCACTGTAAACACTTTGTTTGTTGAAATTTTCATGCATTGCATTGTGGGATGTGGAGTCGCGGTGATGGGTGTTTCTACTTCATTCTGATATCAAGGGGAATACTGCACACAAACAAGAAGAAAAAACGTGAAGAAATACTGTTTTTAATGATGTAAAAACACTTCTATGCATCTGTTGACAGGACTCCATATCCCACAATGCAATGCGTGAAAAAGAAAACAAACTTTTGAGCAGCAATGTTGACCTTTTTCCTTTTTTTTTTGTGCAGCCAACAATGTACGATTTATTGATTTACAAAGTATAAACTATGGTTTTATCTAATAAAACTATTAGCTTTACCTCAAGCCAATAGTCACAATACACTGTAATTATATATATGTGCTGTTTTATTGTGAAATGTGCGCAATGTGTGTAAATATCATTTTATTTATTATACGGTTTTATTTTTTTATTTATCTGCTGGTGAAATTGTGTAAATTTCCCTTTTGTGGGAGTAATAAAGGATATCTTCATTTTTATCTTTAATTGCAAGAATTGACTAAAAATGTGAGGCTTATGCTGCACAATAATAAAAAGCACACCAGCATATGTACTGTAAGATTAGTTTAAAATCTGAAAGCCTGTATGAAAATCCTTGGTTTTGTGTTAATAATAATAATAATATGATATAATAATAATATCTTCAAAATCATGTCTCTGCAAAAACAAATCTATGACGAAACACCTGCTGCTATACAGAATATGATGCAATTATGCTATTATCTTCCTTCCCTGTGTGGCCTTTATTTATGATCATTTCTGACTAACTTTGACAGAGGGAGATTGAGTGGTTTTTTTTGTAAACACAGGTGGCCATTAGTTCCTGAGCCCATGTGGTTTCTGGAGACTTCCATTACTGGAAGTGACCTGGGGTGCCTCTGCCTCTAAAAGCTCTGTGCTCTGCTCTCCCATCAGGCCGACTGCCTGGAGGCCAACAAGAGGTCACATTGAAATGCCATCAGCCAGAGATAGACAGTTATAAGAAAAACGAGGCAAAAGAAACAAGAGACACGGGTAACAATGAAAAGAAAGGCTGAGAAAAATAATTACACTCTAGAAAAGTCAGGCTAGATGCCAGGAGGGCTAATGAAAATTGTACACCATTTCTACATAAGACTGGAGTGCTAATCTGCAGCTGGCTGCGTTCTTTTTTTTTTTTTTCTCTGCCTAAAATGTTAGTCGTGCATCAGGCAACAGCTGCAGGATGTTCCAGCCTGTGTTTTTGGCCCATTACTGCCTGCTGCAGAACATAAACACGGCACCACATGTTTGTGGAATGAGGGATTTATCCATTATTTTCCAACAGTTGCTAACCTCAGACTTGTAGTATGGCAGTTTCACTTCTAAATCGCATCTTTTATACAAACTGCAAAAATAATTCCAGTTTTGAACCCCCCTAGTTTATTGTATACACTATTATTAATAAAGTTACTACACACAAACATAGTACAGGCCACATAATTTGCGCGAAAAAAAAAAGATTTAAAAAGGTGTAAATTGCTGCTTGAACGTTTGTTGACATTTTTCGCATTGCATTGTGGGATGTGGAGATGCGGACGGGGAACAAACAAGAACAAAAATGGCGCCAAGTAAATACCTGTCCACCTTGTCGAGCAAAGAAACACAGCAAATCCTGGAAAGATTGAAGTGAAAATCCTTCTATTCATCTGTCGAGGAGAGGATTCCACATCCCACAATGCAATGCGGGAAAATGTCAACCAACTGATTGTTTATGGTCTGGATTAAAAAAGCAGCAATTTCAATCTTTTACATCTGTTTTTTATCTTTGATTAATTAATCCCAAACCTATACTATGGATTTATCTGATTAAAAAATGTTTGTGTCCAGCAGCTTTAAATAATAAAGTCAGGTGTGCAGCATCTTTTCCATCCATGAACATTAATTAATATGTGCAGAGTTTTACAATAATATTAAAAGTGAGACCTAAAGTGCTTTACTGTAAACAAGGAATTAGGCTCCTTGAGATGACATTAGACGAGTCTTGTGGAAAACAACTCTGGTAATTTTCACTACCTAACTCTCACCTGTGGCACAGTCTCATCAGGGCTATTTCTAATTCATTTCGACAGCCGTGGCATCAGGTCATTTCAGACCTTATTATTATTCAGCTGCCTTCCCAGCACCATCTCTCCATAGCAAGTGAGCAAGAGGTTTAGAATAAATCACGCTGTTACTGTCATTGAGGGCAAATACACAATGTTAAGTAGGCTGTTGCAATCGCTGACACAGCAGAAAAGGAAAAGCTTATTAATTAGCGCCTCGGTTAGCAAAGATAGCATGCTAACTGCTACTAAAAATGATAGCTGTTGACTTAACATGATTTAGAAATTTCTCTTGACGGTGGAACAGTAAATGGTATAGGTTAAAAAAACGTCATTAATTTGACCAAGTGGCCTTCTTTGATTGGTTTATGGTGTTTTAGTTGTAGTCGTTTGACTTAAATGTTACTTAGTTTTATTCAAAATTTAGTCACCAGGACTATTTTTCTCTAGTTTTAGTCACTTAAATGACATTAAGATTTTACTCGACTAAATCTGTTACAGATGTAGTCCACTAAATTATTCAGAATGAGGGTTTATGCATGTTTTTTGAAGATTTAATTGCCATTGATCAACCTGATATGAGATAGGATTAGTTTTGATTGGATACTTTCCAAAAAAGAAACTTAGCCTCAGATGTTTATATTCTACTTGGTCACTGTCTCGCTTGAAATGCTTTCAGAATTTTTAAAGGTGGCAAATAAACGGAGATATTTAGGTTTTTATCATTGTGGGTTCAAAATGCGTCTTGGGGAAATTTGGAAGTATACTTCAGTGGGAATGCTCATCATCCTTATCATTTAGTCAACAAAATTTAGTCTACTTCCAATTAGATTTGTTTTTATGATATATACCAATATGTTTATGATTGGGTCCCTTTGCAATGGACAAGCATTAGCTTTGGTTACAGTCACTGCTCTGCTTCTGTGCCCCTCCATCAACCTCCACAACACAATGTGATGCACCCTGAATTATGACATTTCACTTCTACAGTGAATGGACCACATGGCCCAGCCTTCAGTCTCTGCAACAATAAGCCTTGGTCGCACAGCACAGCACAGCACAGCACAGCACAGCACAGCACAGCACAGCACAGCACAGCACAGCACAGCACAGCACAGCACAGCTTTTGGTAGATCCTTAACACTGCAATCCAGCAAAGACCCGACACATATTCCAATGTTACTAAAGCTCTTGTCACACTTGCTCAAATTCACAAAAGTGCTCATTTTATTTATTGTGAAATGTCTTTTCTTGAAAATAACCCATCCTCCAACTGGGGCCATAAAAACAGAGGTAATGTCATTCACTCTCCCTGCCAGTGATCGTAATGTTATGGTAGATTAAAATATATGTGAGCGAACAGTGTCCTCCCGAGTATGCTGCATAAAGCTATCTAAGGAACAGATTGGTTTTATTCAGAATATCCTCTTGAACAGAGTGAGTCAATTCTAGTTACTTTTACAGATGTAGTTTCTAAGTGATAAAAACTCTTCCAAAATCCATTTTCATCATTTCCATTGCAAACATACATGTGGAAAACTGAAGAAGTTGCTGTCTTTTTTGGAAGAGGTGAAAGAAGAGTGAAAGAGTAATTACTGTTCAGCCTGTGTCCCCTAAATGCTTGTGACAGCAGCCTCTGGATTCTTTAAGAGCTTAAACAAGTCTGTTGGGTCAGAGGTACTTACACTGTGTGTGTGTGTGTGTGTGTGTGTGTGTGTGTGTGTGTGTGTGTGTGTGTGTGTGTGTGTGTGTGTGTGTGTGTGTGTGTGTGTGTGTGTGTGTGTGTGTGTGTGTGTGTGTGTGTGCGTGTGTGTGTGTGTGTGAGACAGAGAGAGAGAGAGAGAAACAGAGAGAGAAAGGGAGACAATGAGGAAAGACTGCTTCACATTCATTTATCCATCCGTCCATCCAACCATTCATCTATCCATCCAACCATCATCTGTTTATCCATCCATCCATTCATCTATCCATCTGTCCATCCATCAACCATCATCTATTTATACATCCATCTATCCGTCCGTCTACCCATCGTCTGTCTGTCAATCCATCCATCCATCCATCCATCCATCCATCATCCATCCAGCTATCTGTCTATCTTCCCATTGTCTATCTGTCAGTCAATCCATCCATCCATCCATCCATCCATCGTCTGTCTCTTTGTCTGTCAGTCAATCCATCCATCCATCCATCCATCCATCCATCGATCGTCTGTCTGTTTGTCTGTCAGTCAATCCATCCATCCATCCATCGTCTGTCTGTCTGTCTGTCTGTCTGTCTGTCTGTCTGTCTGTCTGTCTGTCAGTCAATCCATCTATCTATCCATCCATCATCGATTTATCTATCCATCAATCCGTCATTAAGCCATCATTGTTCACCCGTCCATCATCCATCCAATCCGTCATTAAGCCATCATTGTTCACCCGTCCATCATCCATCCAATCCGTCTGTCCATATATCCATTTTTTGGCTGTCCATACATTTGTCCAAAATCTATCAATCTATTCATCCATTGTCTATGCATCCATTCATTTGACAATCTGTCCAGTTTTACCTTAATTCATCGTCCATCCCATCCATCCATCTACCATTTGTCCATTTGTTTATCCATCAAGCATCATCCATCCATTCACCTGTCTGTCTTTTCCATTGTCTGTTTGTCCATTCGTCCATTGGGTGCATAAGATGCATAAGATAAGTCATTTGCAGTAATCCTTATGTGTATGCGTGAAATCTTATCAATTTGATTTTAACTGGATTCAGTGTCACAGAGTGCTGTAAAGCAAAGATCTCTCTGTGACATGAGAACGTTTCAGTGGTCAAGTTCACTTTTTATCACTTATTTTCAACATGTGCTCATGCCGACGTCCTTTCACAGCATAGGCTTGCAAAATGGATACCTTAAAGACAAATGAAAGCATATGCTATTTCACATTTCTCAACAGTCATTTAGCACATTAGTTAAGCTCTGCAGTGTTTTGTTTAAGAAAAAAGAAAAAGTTGATTTATTATGAAAACTGTTTTGTACACTATAGTTCCTAGCTGATCAGATTCCTAACTGTAATCTGTCTCAAGTATAAATTTGGTCACGCAGCTCAGTGAGACTTTGTCAACCATCTGTTTGTGGGGAAACTTATAGTCTTTCCTCACTCCAAGACATCAAGCAATCAGATGTTAAGTTGTCTCAGCATTATCTTAGCCTTAGCAGACAGTTCGGAGTCAGCTCGATCAATTCCAGTCCATCTCATGGGGAAAAATACTGCCTTCAGGTTATCGGCATGTGGATGTCAAGAAACAACTCTTCAACTGATAAGTCAGGCCATACATGCTTTTCCTTATCATGCAGTAAAAGTTAATTCATAATTAATGAATGAAGACAGTTTGGAACATCTTTGTTAAATCTGGCAAGACCGTTCTTTGTCTTGTCTTATATCTTCTGTATATTTTGATCTAATAATCTCTGATTTTCCCACCTTGTTATGCTCAAAGGACAATATACCTTTAGTTATAACACTTTACGTACCATTTCCTGTGATCTCTAAAAAATAAATATGTCTGATAGGCAATAACTTCGACCAATGGAAAAAACAAACCGTTTTTTTTTTTTTAACCAATCACGTCTCTCTGTCTCCCTGCTCGTTCTTGATCCCTCGCATGCACGAGCTCACACTGAAAGTGCGTCACCGCTGACAGAGTTAAAACAGAGTTTTTGGTCACGTATTTTAACATACGTATATAATGGTAAAATTTATTGTTTACTTACTGCTGAATGAGACATGAGACAACGTAGTTTCTACACAATACAAGCAGCTGTGCGCATGCGAGTGAGACAGAGCATCGAGGGGCGGGGCGAGAGGGGTAAAGGCGGAGCCATCAGGGAGGCTACATTAAAAATCATGCTAGCTTTTGAAAATTTCCTACCCTACATTTAATGAAAAAACACCAGACAAGAATGATATCTTTTTACATATTTTGACTACATTATCAATAGTTTTCTTCATTTATTTATGTATGTTGCGTATATTTGGCAATTCAATGATTTCCTTGCATTTTTAAATAAGGAGTAATTAAATTTATTTTTTAGTTTTCCTCATGCATCATGGTGCCCTCGAGAAAAGAACTGTAATAGAGAACCTTATCCTCTCAGAGTGTGCACAGTTTGCACATACTGTAAGACAAGAATACTATATTCACTGGAGTCTTAAAATGGATTATATGAGTGAATGTGAATGTGTGTCCAGTGTGTACTGTCTGAATATAATGAACACAAGAGGGTGGTTGATGGATGGTAGATTGGAGAAAATACCATTATTGTTGTTTCTTCAATAAAACTCCTTTTGTCTTTGTTTTATGCTATAAATCTAATGCAATGAATTTTCTCGTGTCTCTAAAAAGTGTGTCTTGGTTTCTTTCCTAGACTAATTTGTATACACTATCTTTTTTATTATTATTATTATCTTGTTATCAAAGATTTCCTTCTGATTAATGTTCAATAATGTCAGTAGTTCTCAAATCCCGTTTAAAGAAAATGAAAAATGTTCTGCTAACAAAAGCACTTAGAGAGCTCAAACATCCCAAAAATATCCTTTTTAGTATATATTGGCAGTTATCTGATGAGTGACTCAGATCATAGTACCATGATCGTTTACACTCTAAAGGCTTGTAAAAAATGTAATAATTACACAGTAGGTCCAAATATATCGAAACCTCAATTTTTTTGGATCATGATAAAACTTGGTGGGGTCATTGAGGAACCAACCCAACATAACTGAGTCATATTTGTCAATTATGAACCAAGATATGAATCAGCACTGCTGACAAATAGGGATATTATTGAAACTGATCCTGTTTACTGATCTGGACACTCTCCAAAATGTAATGGAACCCCCACCAACCATTATGACAGGGTGTGCCTCACAGTTTGAGAACCACTGATTTATGTGGAGACGTGGGACTGTCATTCATAGCCGTACTGTGACCGTATATGACAATCTTTCAGCGTTTTCTCAGCATCTCAGTCACCCGTGGGATTATGTCTCCTGCAGGTACTCCTTCCAAGATGAAGAGGACATGTTTATGGTGGTGGACCTGCTTCTGGGAGGAGACCTGAGGTACCACCTTCAGCAGAACGTCCACTACTCTGAGAGTACCGTCAAGCTCTACGTCTGTGAGTTAGCCCTCGCTCTGGGATACCTCCGCTCCAAGCGCATCATTCACAGGTAATTTAGTTACTATTTAGGACTATTTAGCACTAAAAGTGAAATGATCCACCTCTTCTTGTCCATCCAATTCCATATACAGTAAACGTGTGCTATGACTTTGCCATAGTTGGTCCTAAAGGTAAAGTTATCCTGGCATGAAGGTCACACCTGACACAACAGTTTACCCCATGCTGCATTAAGAAATGTATCCCTTCTGTCTATGTTGCTGAAGTAATGCCGTATCCAATTTAAAAAATGAAAGTTAAGTGTTTTTTATGCAGGAATATATTCACACAGTGCCAAGAGAGGGACGGGTATTGCCAAATGTTATATTTTAAGCGAGTGGAGAGCTTTAAGGTGCTTGATGGAAACAAAATTGCTGCCAAGATAAAGAGAGTAAATAGAGTGAGTGAAATGAAAACGACATTTTTACAAAACATGGTTTTCAAAGACAAAAGGATTGTTTTCACGTATCTCATTCTGATCAAACAAGAGACATTAAAACATATTGGTGCCTTTTGGTGACTTTAATGTTTTAAGAATTAGAGTTAAATCCTTTAAAGAGAGTTTTATGAGAGTCAAACATTTAGATGATAGATAAGCAGGAATAAATTCACTGTTACTAATTATTTTGGCCGGTCACAAAAAATTGGCCCTGTGCGTAATGGCCTTTGGAGATGGGCGTAAAAAAAAATAAAAATAAAAAAAAGACAAATAGGACACATCACAGCAGTAAAGTAGTCTAATTCATCAACATGCGCAGATAATAAATGATACCATTTAACAATGAACAGGCCACTTTCTCTTCCACGCACTTTTCAAACCTCCCCCGTAAATAGAAGAAGATGGATTTCCTTGACTTTATTATTTAAATGATGTTTTCTGTTTGCGCCCTTGGGGAAATTGTCTTACAGCTTGATGTGCAGGTGTCAGGGGAGCATTTGTTTAGATGGAATCAACAGTGTTTCAATCTGCATTCATTAACTTCAAACAGGAGAAGTGATTCTCAGCTCATCTGTATGGAAATTAAAAGAGAGATTCTTTTCTCAAATGTGGAAGTTCTGACTCTTTTACTTCCAAAGTCTTCCGACTACTTTAGCGAGAAATTGCACCCATGACATGGTTCATTCTGATGATGAATTCTGAGGACATTAAGGAAAGTAAGAGTAAACATTGTGACTCGCGGTTTCAATCATAAGTCCTGAAAATTCAAGCTAGCATATGCTAGTGATGCTTGATTAAGAATATGCTAATCAGTAAGTTATAACTAATCAGGGCAGGTTTTTAATGGGAGGACACATTCGTTTTTGTCACAGTTTATTTTAATCCTCATTATTGTTGATGAGTGATGATGAAAAGTGATCATGGTAATACCAAGGCAACAAATGAACTGTCACCTCTTGATTTTTGTGCTTAATATCCTTCCATCTCAGTTCAACTATTAAGTTTGCCAATTTGCCTAAGGCCAGAATAAAAACATTTTTAATTACAAAAAAAACTTTCTAATTATAAATACATATATATCTTTTTTTAAAGTTTTAATGAAAATGAGGAGTGCAATTTGTCATGGCCCATCCCGTTGCCTTTTATGTGAAGTTAAAATGAATAATTCCCACTTATCTAATATTAATGAAATAGCTCATTAGATGCAATTTGTTTCCAAACTAGTGCATGTTTTATTCTTAAAAGATTACTACTGCAACAACACATCATTGTTATGGGTAAATTGAATTCTGCTTCATAATGGTTGGAGGAGTCGTCATCGAAGGATCAATATTTATTTATTTTTTTGATTTTTTTTAATCTAATCTTTATTTAAACAGGATGTTCTGTTGACTTTAACAATCTCTTTTGCTCAGGAGATCTGGCCAAGAAAGGCAGCTGCAAGCACACAAACAATCTGTTAACACAGTTAAAAATGCATGGTTAAACACAACACATTAATACATAAATCAAAATGTGGGATGTTTTATAAAAAAACAAGTAAAAGACATGGAATTATCTTCAATTCATTTCAGTTTTAGTTTAATGAAATCAGCCCAGTCAGTTTCTATTTTACTTAAATCTGATGACTTTAAACAATCTGAGTACATTTTAGCATTTTTTCTTCTCAGGTTCATGTTAATTTCTTTTTATATTTCATGCCTAAAAATTCAAACATGTTTTTCAAAAAAAATGATTCACCCAAAAGATGTTCCGTTTCCTTCTTCATCACAGCGCAGCTGTATAATGTGTTTTAAAAGCAACCTCTGAGGGGACTTTGAATTATTAACAGTAGACTGCCTCATTTAAATAACATCCTCTGAGACTTGAGGAGTCGCTCCAAACAAATGGAAAGATAAATGTTCAGTAACTAAGGTGTTTGTGAGGTGTTTGTGAGCGTGCACGCACATTGGTGTCTGTGCAACGTGGTTTGCCAAGTTAACCTCACGCAACCTTTCTGAAATTAACAATTATCTTTGGGCTTACATCCTCAGGTGCATTTTCATGCTTTTTGAAAAGTTGGTAATGGAATAACATGTTGTTCATAAAAGCTTGTGATGAGTCAGTGCTCGGCTGCCTTTTATGAATGAACGGTTGCTAATAATTGGTTTAATGGCTCTGATTGCCTTATTTTTTTAGAATCAGAATCAGAAATGTTTTATTTGCCAGGTAAAGTTTTAAAACAGCACGAGGGACTTGACTTGGTAGTTGTTAGCAAATGAAAGTATGTCTTAAAATGCATTAGCTTTAAGTTATGCAAAATTTAATCCAGTGATTCACATCTGTTAAATCCTATAATGTTCTATCTATAAACTGCATTGTGTTGTACACATTTGCTCATTTTGCTACTGTATTTATTTGTAGATTTCTTTTAACTGTTTTCATTTTCATTTTTTTTTTTTCATTTTTCTACTATTTTAATTGCAGCACACTTGATGAAAAAGATCAATAAAGTTATTTTTTGGTTTTTTTTTTATCAGTGAGGTTTATGAGTTAAAGCAGCACTAAGTAACTTGCACTTAACACTCCCCCTATAAAGGTCCCTTTTGGTTATGTCACTGTCGTAAAAACTCTACCCCCCCCCGTCGGCTGCCCCACCCCACAGCTACATGTGCACCTTTGCTCTCCCAAGACGCACGCAACCAATCACTGAAAAACCCTAATACAACAGTGACACTAAGGGTGCTTTCACACATATAGTCCAATGTGATCATCAATAAAATAAATGAATGATGAGGGAGTAATACGGGAGGGAGTGTGGAAATGTGTGTGATGTGTTTGTGTGCTGAGAAAGCAGCTGTGAAAATGGATGGATGGATGGATGGATAGATAGATAGATGGATGGATATTTGTGTGTGTGCTGCCTGATGGAACGCTGGGTTGTGAGTGCGTGTGAGTGCCTGTTGCTGTGACGACAGTGTGTGGGGCTGTTTTGAGCAACTTGAACTAACACACAAACACTATGAATATAAATGTAATAGTCAGGTAACATTTTATTCTCTCTTTGTTTTTGTCAGAGTGGCTGCAGAAATCTTAAATAAAAACGTAAAAATAAAGTATAACAAGTAAAGATGGGCAATATTATCAGCCGCTATTTGAAATTGTAATAATGGTTGACAATGATATTGGTTTTTCCACTGATATTAATTTTTCAATTGCTAAAGTTGAATTGGTAGTCTTATTTTGCACAAATAATGTTTATTTGTGGAATATATCCAGTGGGGCATCACGTAAAAATAGGTTTAAGCTGTAATTACGATGGAGTTATATATAATGTGACCTAAAATTAGGTGGAGGGGGTCTATGTATGTATGAGTAGTGTTAGATAACAAGTCATTTCATCACAGTAATTTTAATGCGTGAAAGCAGAGGCTGAAAAACAAATGAAAACAACAACCATGTTGACTGGACACACATTTACAAAAGTGAATCATTTATCATCTTCTGTGTCAGCTAATGTCAGTTAATATCAGGCTATTGCATTTTTTGTATTGAAACATTTCTTTGATCCTAAAAACACAAGTTAGCTTGAATGTGATTGAATAAAAGCTTTATTACTATGAATTATGAAACACATTTACGTGACCCATGTCTCAAACTTTATCAAACATTATACAATTGTATTGCTGTGCAAGGCAATATAGTCCTGAGTTTATCAAAGAGAGGTTTAAGAAGTCTTAAACTCCAAAAGTATTGTTTTAAATTCATTTTTTAGGTTCTAATCTTTTATTAAAGTGACTGGAATGTGACATCCAGCTGTTGCAGCCTATTTCAGCCAACGCTGAGCTCTGATCTGCTCATCCTCTCTCTCTCTCTCTCTCTCTCTCTCTCTCTCTCTCTCTCTCTCTCTCCCACACACACACCCCACCATGCCCTCATAATCTCTCTCATTATCACCAACCCATTTCCCCCTTGTGCTATTTTTGTTACTTAACTCTACTTTTATTCAATCACCAGCCTCTACTCTCTTCCATCCACATTTCCGAGTCTTGTACAATGTCTGCCTCTCTCTTGGAGGGAGTGGTACAAGCATAGCTCTGCCTCAAATAATTTATTTGCTCTTTCATCATTCTTACTCTCCAGAGACCTTTTGTTCAGCAGCCTACGGGGGATATGGTCCCATTTCACCTTTTTTGTTCAAGTGAAGCTGAAAGGGAATGACTCTCATCGATGGGTTTTCAAAGACGAAGATGATGCACTCGACTTGAGGTTGAACGTATACAGTCGAAGTCGTTACTCATATTCTCCGTCAGCTTTTTATTTTAAACAGAGAGCATTTGTCATGACTTCAAGTGAAGTATGCTTTATTCATAGGACGTGTTAATGTTTTATTTCCCAGCAAAGTTAAGAAAAAAAGAAGAGCCGGAATGGGTGGGTTTGAGAAGGGAGGGATAAATTAGATGTTCATATTTCATAAATGCAGATTAAAGTGCCAGCTGGTGCAAGCTCTCTGATTTTTATTCAACACAAACTGAATGGAGAATTTTTATTGTGGGAAAACCTCCCTGAGCTCAGCCAGGAGCTCCCTGAATGAGACAATGGGAGGAGGTTGAAGAACAATAGGCTGTTTACCGATGAATGCACAAAAGATGATTGCAGATTGCCTGCTCGTGTGTTGCTGCGTATCTAATTCTCATTTCAGGTAATGGAAAAAAGGTCCAGATTTTGATGAAGATAGAGACGATAAGATTGTCGACTGAAGACAGTAATGAAGACGCCGGGCAGGGAGGGGAGCTGACTCTTTTTGTCACGCACTCTGTTTCTGACTTTCTAAATTATTCATACCCAATTATTGTGTTGTGAATTTAAACTCTGCTTTTAGGCTTTGCCACACTGTCTCCCAAAACTCACGTGCAAACCATCAAACAGAGTGTAAGGCTAGCTTATCTTTGAGGCTACTTTCACACCAAACTTGAGCTGAATGGGTGGAGATTTGGCTTGGTCTGCGTTTAAAGCACACATTTGGATCCACTTCAAACAGCCTCTGATGCAGTTGCAGAGACTAGAGACTTCTCAGGGCAGAGAAACACAAAGGAGAAAAAGAGGGTCTGATCTACTGGTCAAAGAGTGTGCAGGTGTTTTAATGGCTCAAGGATTCAAGTTTTTGATCCTGAGATGAGAGCGTCTTATTCGGGTTTCTGTTTTGATTTTCAGAGAAGTCTCTACTCCAGTAACGGTGCCCTCAAGCTGTTAGCTCATGCATCTGCAGAGGAAATGTTTGGAGCGGATCAGAAGTTGCGCTCTGAACGCAAACCGAGCCTGCTATTCTCCGCCCTTTTCGGAGGGCTTCGCTGGGCTAAATCACAGCTTACACTTAATTGCCTGGTAAGGCGTAAGCGCTTGGAAGTGGAATGCACTGTGCATTTGTGTGTGGTTTTGTGTGTTTCTTGACTGAGAGGAAAATACAGCAACGAACACGACAGGGCCGTGAAGGAGTTTGTTTAAAGTACTCACAGTCCAACAGTCCAAGAACACCATTTTCCTTGCAATAACAGAAAATAATTTAAGACATATTTATATATTAAAGCAAGAACAAAACCAAAACATGATGTGTGGCACAAGTAAAGGTTGTCCCAGATTGTAATACAAAGACTAATGATAAGAAATAAAAAATGAAACAACTAATGGATGGTTAATATGAAATATCCTTATGCTTAAATAAAGTAAACAGCTGTCTATGCTCTTCATTCAGTCCACCTAAGAGTAAAGTTTCTGCAATATTTACTTGAATACCTTCAAAATGTATTTGATTCATGCAGAAAAAGTAACTTGCCAAGGTTAGTTTGCATCAATAATTGATGTAAAATAATTAGGGATGTCCCAATACAAGTTTTTCATTTACAATATGATTGCAGCCTTGCGTATCGGCCGATACCGATATTGATCCGATATCAGCATGAATCATACATAATTTAATTACTTTTTTTTTAAATACATTTTTAAATTTTTTGTCTTTAATGAAAAAAATACAATTACTTATTTTGTAGTGTGGATTGTTAGAAAAGGTTTGATCAAGTGATGTTATTCAAACAGAGAACAACAGTAGGTATGAGAAAAACTGACCCATTCATTATTAAACAATTGGTTACATGAATTATAACCTTCAAGATAATATATACACTATTCTACAATTGAATTAAAAAAAAAAAAAAAATGAATAAATAAAAAATCGGAAATTCGGAAATTTGAATCCAATATCCAATATTTGTTTTCAGGCAGATATCGGACCGATATCTGATATCGGATTGGGACACCCCTAAAAATAATTTATTATTATGTTCAAATCTTGAACGTAGGTCAAAGCGTTAAAAACAGCTTAACAAAACAACATGGTTTTACAATGAGTTGTAGCATCCATTCTAGTGTTACCAAATATTTTGGATGGAAACACAAGATATTGGAGTTAGCGCACATACACATTTCCATACGATGTAACGATGAATGACCCATGTGTGAGCGAGTATAGGTCTCCGTTCTCAGGAGTGTTGGCCCGCTCCGGTAGCATAGCGGTATCAAATGACCAGGTAGGGCTCCGTTACCCCTCTGCCTCTGATAGCAAGCTGTAATGAGGCCATTAGATCCTGCTAATAGCTTGTAGAGTCACTCATCCTAGAGAAAAGCCAAGGGGATCGGATTGCAATGAGCCACCCAGGCTAATCTATGTACTCTCCTCACAGGAGAACTGGAATTTATTTTGGCTTCATTATTCAACTCAGCTAATGTTAAAATTATTTATTTGAATTCTACATCCTCTGTATATCCTCCCCTCCCCTACATCTCTTCACTTATCTCTTACTGCCTTGCCATTTCATTTCCTTAAGTCGTCCTGTGAGAATAGCTCCATGGCTTCCTCGGTGCTGTTTAACTCACTTTTGTTTTTACCTTTCCTCACTTAATGCATTAGCTATTTGTTTCTCAGTGAATGAATAGCTATCTGAATCAATAGCTCCTGCTTGGATTCCAAGGCTTTAACATTTATTTTATGCTACAAAGGCACAGTCGTCCAAACACACTTGTATTAAATATATTAAGCTTACAATTGTTGCTCAGGAAGATGCCAGAAGAAGAAAAAAATGAACAGAGAATAAACATCCTGAGAAGAACAGCTGGTGGAAATAATGTTCATACTGAAAGACATTATTATCATTAACCAGCAGATTCAAACATAACAAGCGCTGCTAAGAACCAGCACAGCAACAGCAGATTCTTTTTATTCTCATAATGGATTTGAGTTTATTTTGGTGTCCAACTTAGAAATGAACATGTGAAGTGAAAATTCACTATAATTACGGTGACCGAATGATTTTAAAAAAGAGGACTCCAGCATACTGAAGTTACTCTGTTTTTTTTTTTTTTTTTGAATTTATTGTGTAACGGCAAAATATAATTTAGCAGATAAATAAGCTGTTTTTTCCATAAGGCTTAAAAATTAATTCATCTTTGTAATAAAGACTGACGTCAATCACCTTTATTATGCATTATAACAATCAGTCCTTGAAAAATGTCATGTATAATTTCTTAAAGGTCCCATGTCATGCTATTTTTCATCCATCTCCATTTGTTCTAAGAACCCCAAAAACATAGTATTTGAGGTTTATTTTCCCAAACTCGCCTGTTTTCCAGAGTTTTAGCCTCTTAAAAGTCACTTTCTGAGCAACTCTACACAAACAGGCTGATTTGCGGCCTACTTATGCATATTCATGAATGGGCGTGTCTATAAACAGGACACTGACTTCCTCCTCCCTGCACGGTGACGTAGGGCCAGAGGACGGCCCGACCTCCTCCCACCCACTCCGTAGCCGAGCTCATGCTGCTTTATAAACAGGAGACAGAGCGTGGGGGCGGGGCGTTCACCTGAACATACATAGACTGTAGAAAATACATACATAGCACTGAGCGAAGGACACTGAAATGCTCACCTTCGTGGGTGTACCTGTTTACATGTCAATCACGGCAGAGAGCTTCCTGGAGGCGCGTCAAATTCATCATCAAAGTGGGAACGCGTCATCAAATTGGAGCGAGGTGTTTGGGCTCACCCTGCAGTAAGAAAGGAGCAAATCACCCTCTAACTAACGATTGAGGGAATCAATGAAAAAAACACTTTGGGCATGTGTATGAAGCCCATTTAGCACTTTTATCATGTTTAGTGTAACATCTCTCAATCCTTGAAACAATGAGAAACATCTCCCAGAAAGAAAAAAAAAAAAAAAAAGTTTCTCCTTTATTTTCAAATCCCTCTCTGATTCCTCTCTGCTGATATGTTTTAATTAAATCCACCAGTATTTGGTCTCTTTCAATCCATCTTGGACTTCAGTCTCTCTTCTCTATTCCTCGTGTGACGATTTTGTCAAAACAAAGCTGCATCTTTAAGGATTCCGTCACGTGTGAATAAAACTACCCGATGACATGATACTGGCTTTAAAGAGCAACTCATTAGCTTTCATAAAATGCTGGAATTTCTCGCATTTAAATTGATTTGTTCCCTAGATGTGTTCAGGGTCCCTAAGAAACCCGGACAATTTGTTGTGTTTGTAAAATCTGGACGGACGGTCCATACAAGACGTGAAATCTGGACGTATGGTCACCCTAACTATAATTGATGTACTACTCCATTGACAATGAACAACAACAATTAAGGGCAATCAGTTATGCTAAGACAGATAGCACGCATACGTCTCGCCTATGTCTGCCTCAGATTGTGCGTCGTCATTCTACTCCGTCCTAATGCGTCATTTTGTCTGTTTTTTCCCCCAAATCAGTGATACCACTTATAAACTTGTAAAACTGTAAAATGTCACTTCCATGAAGCTGTTTTTGTGCTGGGGCTCTTTTGGTGATGCTGCTGAAAACACATTTATGATCATGAACTGTGTCTGTCTTTATTTTGTCCACACATAATAAGCTATTTAGTGGTAGTATGTTGTTTTTTGTTGTTGTTGCCATGTTCCTATCAGATTTAAGTAAATACTCGACCGTGGATATGGAGATATTTATATTAATTGAATGATCCATTCTGACATCTGCCCAATGAGCAAACGCTCTGCATATTACGTCTCACCGATGCAACTTCATTCATCGTGAGATGTACGTGTGCTATCAGGGAGGCAATCCCCTTTACCCGAATAACACGCCTCCTAGTGGTCCATGATGGAATGACAGAGTGTACAGTGAATCGAATGATGGACGGATTGAAAAAAAAAAAGCAAAGTCAGGCTAAAGATGTGTTGTTTGTAACTCCTGATCTGAGGAACACATTTATCAGTAGGATGAACTTTAAGCTTCATTTGAGAAAAAAAAAAAAAGAGGACATACTGTACGTTATTGTATGTAATTATTTATTCATATAAACACAGTAATAGGCTTATACAAAGCCCAGTGGGTCCATCAGACATCACCTTCAGCACTCACTACCACCCACCACCTCCTCCTAATGACACACGCTGCCTTTCTTTATGCCCTCTCAGCCAGCTGTCAGAGCCCCAGCTGCTCCTGTGGCTTCACAATGACATCCATGGCCTTTAGCCTTCAAAACGTCCTCTTCGCTCCCTCTTGAAGCTCACTTTTAAAGCACTAAAATATGCCCCTCCTCTCATCCCAAGATTCAGTCTTTGAGGCAAATGTCAGCTAATTAAAGGGTTACATGGATGACCTTTAGCATTAGCACCCCCACCTGCACCACTCCACCTGCCAAAGCATCCGAGAGCAAAGCTTCATGCTAATGCTACGTGAAACACACATTCACAGAAATACACATTCACGCACGCACACACACGCGGAAGAGAACAGGTCAGTGTGGCCTTTGATATGCTAAATACTGCTGTGTTCCTAGTGATTCCTTAATATTATTTAATGAAAGTGTTTATTGGTACGGTTACCGAAGTACAAGTACGTAGTGTCTTAGGGTTACGGTTAGGTTTATTGTTTATGGTACTCGATGAAACCCCCCGAACAGTCCTCGGACCATTCAGTTTGGAATAGGGAATCAAAGGCAAGGAACGGGCCGGCGCATGTCATCTCGCACCCGACCAAACCGTGCACATTCATCAGAAGAGTTTGTGGAAGTGGATTAGTAGAGTGTGTGTTGAGTGCGGTTCATATGGGGCCAGTAGTTTTAGGGTTAGGTTATAACCCAATATTGCAAGAATTTTTAGGATTAGGACTAAGTTTAGTCTTACTAAACTGGCCAAATAGGGGCGCTGCGTACGTATAGAATGTCGGTATATTGATACGGCAATCGTCCGGATAGCCACTGCCTTATTTAAAGGGGACATATCATGCTAAATCCACATTTTTAGCCCTTAAATGCATTTTGATGTATATTTAGATTGTTTAGAAGCACAGAAAAGTTCAAATCAATCTCTTCAGGTGCTCCGTTGATATCTTTATATTCTGTTTTGGTCATATTTTTCAATCTGTTTCGATTTTTCGATTATCTATTAGGTTTTTTGAACTATAACGTCAGGGGAACTGCCAAATTAGGACATCGACTAATTCAGACCCAAGCAGTGCAGTTCCGCTTTATATAGACCACAACTGTATGATTTATATCTAAAAAGGAAGGATTTAAAACAATGATATGTCCCCTTTAATGCACTAACTCAAATTATTTATGCTAAATTTGGACACCTTCCTATTATCATAAACCTGTCAGTAAATTAAGCAAATACTATTCGCAATTTTCAAATGACAAATTATGTAAAACTAGTAAATTACTCTTTTTTAAATCATATTCTATATTTTTAAGGCGTTATTGTATAAATCAAAAGATGAATTCTTCATCATTAATATTTTAGTCGCCTCAATGTCGACATGATTGTGGCTTTTTTTGTTGTTTTGTTTCAATGGCAATCTTGTAGAAGAGCTCTGAGTGCTAAATAGTTTCTCTCCAGTTCAAAGCTTTTCTAATGCGTCAGGGGTCTGTTCCACAGACCACAGAAAAGAAAGAGAGTAGCTGAGGACAAACGACGCACTTTCATTTTCTTTCTAAAGTTTAATCTGCAGCTGCAAAAAATGGTCTGAACGAGACCAGTGTGCACAGTGTGCACTGCGCACACAGAAAAGAGTGATTATTGTTATTATTATTAATAAATGGTGGTCATAATCCTTTCTTTTACTATTACTAAGATGTGCCATAGTACTAATTACTTACACAATCAATACACTGTAAAAAAATATATATATATATTTTGAGGTGCGGTAAAAATTACTTTGGCTAATACATTGTTATCACTATGTAAAATGACTAAATTAGGTGAATTGTATACTTTCTACTTAAGTTTTGTAGTTGTTTTATCTATATTTTTTTTTTTGGACATTTGGAATACAATTTTCCCAGCATGCGTTGCAGTATTGTGGTTTGAAACTGAATTACAATCACTTTGTGTTTACATTTAGCATATATATATATATATATTTTGTATATATCCTACAGTTTTATGTTTTTCCATGAGTAACAATAGTGACATTTATCAAAGAAACTTTCTCGCACTCATCGCAGTGATACAACATTTTTCCACATGTTTCAACTGTTAACTATTGTATATTTTAACACTCTATTCCAAAATATAGCAGAGAAAATTTCAATTGACTGATCTTAACTTATTAAACCCAAAAGTGTGGCTTAAATTTGGGTTACATGTAATTAAAATACATTTGAACATACTTTCTGTAGTAAGGCATAGCTATGAATGTGAGTAGTTTGAACTACAGATCGAGTACAAACTATTACCAGATTCTATTTTCAATTAAAAAAAAAAATAAAAAATTTACAGTGGGGATCATTATTGTGCTTCCTACTGCCATCTGTTGACACAGAGATGTATTTAAATAACTGCATAATAATGTTTGCAAGTGTAAAAAATGTAAAAAAAAAAAATAAATAAATAAAAAAAAATCTATGTTAAATAATAAATAGACCATCTTTAAAGCTCACAAAGTTCCTCATAAAATCAAATGCTGTTTCTGTCGACATAAGTATTTTTCACTAAAAGACCAACAAAGGACAGGACTGACAAAGTTACAGTGTCTGAAAAGTAAACACGCTGTTAATCGTCACTGTCAACACACTGTTGGGAAATCATTACATTGAACGAAATGGAAAATGACTCCCTGGGCACTGGGTATATTTATCTGTTGCTGAAGCAGATTATTAATGACTTGAGCTGCTTCAGTAGAAGGAAGGTGATTTTCTGTGATAATTATCATCATTAACATCTGTTTCTCCTCCCTGTCTGGTTTGTTATCCTGCTGTTAATTCCTGTCCCTCTAACTTTACAGGTTTTTATTAAAATGCCCATGTTTTTTTTTTTTTTTTTTTTGTGACACACTCACATCAGAATTATGCTACATCTTTAGCTTCATCAATGAAAATAAATAAAAGTATTTTAAAATAAAAATAAAAAGTTAAATGCAAAAAAATTTCTATTTTTTTTTTTTTTAAATAATCCACAAAAAACTGTAACTGAAGCATCATTAACTTTTAGACATTAACCTGGATTTTATTTATTTAAAATGTCCATTTGAATCTGTTATCTCGAACCAACAGTACTCTTAGTTCAAAGTCAGCTTTCATTCCATGCGTTCTTGGTCAAAATGGTAAATCCGGTGTCACGGACTGAGTTTACCTCCGTACTGAGAGCGGTTATGGGCATGTGCACTATACCGGAAAATTAATTTTTGCTAGTTCTGCTGTGATTTTTTCTACTTCCGCCGTGCTGAGTGAGTGACAAACTCAGTCAATAACTTGAGTAAAGTAATAGTGTCTCATGCAGCAATCTCAATACGAATAGGAATAGTTTATTCTCCAAAAAAAACCCATGATTATAATATACATTGCAATCAATAGCATTTAACCTAATGTAACTTTACAATAATAAGCCGTTGTATTCATATACATTAGTAATCTGATCATGACAATCATATTTTTTCTTTTTATCATTGGTCGATTTTTTATTGACGGTCAACTGATTTTTAAATCAGTACAGCAAACTCTGTATGACATTGTGCATGGCAATTCCAGCGAGTACATCTCAGTACGGAGCACCAGTTTAAACTTTGTGATTAGTGGTTGTGGGTGTTAGAAAGTGATTAAAAAAAAAAAAAAAAAACACAAAAGAGTTAATTTTTTGATGTATAATACGTAGAAAGGTCATATGTCCAGTTGTATATTATTTCGGTGCTGAATTCAACAAAAGACTGGAAAAGAAAAAGAAAAAAATTAGATGCATTTCAAGCCACTTTAAACATTACTGACATTTGAATATAATTATTTATGAAATCAGTGAATAAATAATTTGAATTTCCAAGATCTGATGACAGAAGTTAGATTTTTAAACAACCTGTCAGATTAATATTTCACATATTTGTCTTTGATCAGAATTGAGTGTTTGAAGAACCATTTGTTTTCTGCACTGCTGTGCAGCTTAATAGAACTGTTGTTTTTATCCTTACAGGGACATCAAGCCTGACAACATTCTACTGGATGAACACGGTAAGATCCCTTTGATCTTAATCCATCATAAAAGAAAGAAAGGGTTCAAAGTGATTTAGCCTGCCTCACCAACCCAAAATACTGCCTCAAAGTAATCATTTCACTAAACGTCCCAACCTCTGGCATCACATGTCCATAGATCAAAGGCGCTGCAGTGCTCTCTGAAAGTTGAACACTCACTGCTTTGATAGGCCTCGCAGCACAAAGAAGACTTTCTGATTTTATTATTTATTTAGGAGAAATATCAACAAGAGATGTTCTGTAAGGCTTTTTGACACTTGGATGGACTTCAGTGAAATCAGCTGATGTAATAGATGTAAGATGTTCTTCATCATCTCTGCTCTTTGTAGAAAATATTATCTGGGACGAGAGTGTATTTATTAGCTCAGCATTGGCTTTATTGTCAGTTTCAGCTTTAGAGCTGCAAACAAACACTCCTGCACACCCTGATTCAAATACACACGCACACACACACACATATATATATACACCCATTCTCCCATATGTGTACGTGTACCCCTCAGAATACTTAAAGGCACTTTTAGCATTAAGGGAACTATATCTGTTGAATTTCAGATACATTTTTCGATAAATACTCCAAAAAAAAAAGTTAATAGTAATGGCAATAATTCACATTAATGATAATACTAAACCGATTTATAAGTTAGTACATGTTACACACTTAAAAATACCTTTTTTTTTTTTTTTTTAAATCACATGAAAACTGTAACTGCGTCTCAAATATTTACGGTTATGCCGACTTCGAACGTGTCGCTCAGTTTTCAATCATTTCTTTGTCGTTCAATTGTTGTGTTTTGACACATTTAAACACACCTCAGCACCACCAGCGTGAGGTAATCCAACACACGTACATAACTTAAAAATGTTTGCTTCCAACAAATAGCTCTGTCACACTTGCAGGCACACATCTACCCCCTCTGTTTACTCATATTTAAAGTGTCCGATGTTATTTTATCCACGAAAAACAAAACCAAAACATGCAAATATTTTGATAGCACTTTGAGATGACTATTGTTGTAATTTGCGCTATAGAAATAAAGTTGAATTGAACAGGAATCACAAAAAGATGGCACTACATGTAGTGTTAAATTATGGCAAGAGGAAAACGATGGTAGAATTGTTATAAAAATCAAAGCGATTAATGTTATTGTCATTAGTGGCATGGCTTTCTCTGACAATCTGCCAGCAAAGAGGAATTAAAAATAGAAAATAGGCAACAGCGACATAACCCAAGCCTCAGACCTCAGTGGTTGTGGAGATAATCTCCGTCAAACACATTAGATTAGATAAACTGCTGATCCATTATTTATTGGTGACATTATTAAGCAGGGCAAGTCGAAAAATAGAAAATGGTACTTTCAAACAAACTTTCAAAAGGTATTTGTGACAAAAAAAATCCAATCTGTCCCCTGGCAGCATTTCCAATAGTGGAAAATGTAACTAAAAATAGTTTAGTTTGATAAGTTTGTGACTGAATGTTTTATTTTTGTGGGATTATCATGGGTCTGCAAGTTATAAAATATATCTATAAATGATCTTTTACTTAAGTGCTTGGATTTTTGTGGTCCAGCCGGGGTCTGCAACCTGCGGCTCTGGAGCCTCATGTGGCTCCTTGACTCTTATGCAATGGCTCCCTATATTGTTTGACACACACACACACAAAAATCATGATAGAAAATAAATCCCATTGTGCAGTAACTCTGCCACCTTCCTATTTCACCTCCTATTAACTTTCCTTGCACCTGTGGCTAACCTTACGTTTCAAATCCCTTGTAGGAAAACTAAACAAAAACAACAGACTATTCTGGAAAAAAAAATAGAAATTTAAATTTTGTGGGGAAAGATTAATTTAAGTGCCAACGTGCCAGCTTATGTTTCATGCTTGATATTTGGCAAGAAATGAGCATTTAGCAGGGGTTGACAGAGATTATTATGCATTACCAAATTTATTTTTGTAGCCCTATGAGTACATTAACTAAAAAATATATATCTTATTTAGATATTATTCAAAATAACCTAACCTGAGATGAGTAAAGGTTGCAGATCGCTGCCCTATAGTGATCCAAATGATTCAAATTAACCCAAAAATGAGTTTGACATCCCTTTTCTGAAGGAATTACCTTTGGTTTAGTGTAGATATTTACTATAAAAATCAAGGTTGTTTATTACATTGTCTTGGTGTCTAAAATCAATGTATCGATGATTTTATACCGCAATACTTCACCATCAAATCTAGCAAAACGTTTACAGCATGTGTGTTTGCAAATTGGTACTTTTACATAATACTTATGTGTTTGGAGCCAAATGTTTTGATGACAGTCTTGGACACACTTGCTTGTTTTCTAAAACGTGTAACCTCAAACTGTAATCAGCAGGGTAAAGTAAATAAAAAAAACAACAACAACAACAACATATGAGCGTGAAAAACGGATGGAATGAGAGAAAAATCGAAAAATGAATAAATAAATAAAAATTGTCAGTCGAAGTTGTCACAGTTATCAGACATCCATGACAATATTTCAGGGAACCATGTCTCTGCTCTGTAGAGCTCTCAGCATTTACCACTACATTTTTATTTTACAGAGGCCACGAAGCAGAAAAAAACAGGGGAAAAAAAATAAAATCCAAATAATAAAATTTCATAAGACAATTTTAAAGCTAAAGAATATAATCAGAATTCCTTTATTAATCCCAGGGGGAAATTGCTTACATTACAGCCACTTAAAAAAAAAAATCACAAATAAAAGAATAAAACGTTTAACAAAGACAAAAGAAATAATAAACATGAAATAAATTTATAATTAAGTAAAAGACTGTTTAAAATATGGATCAGATACAAACACATTACAGTAGTAAAAAAGTAAGATTATTATTATTATAATAATAATAATAATAATAATAATAATAATAATAATAATAATAATATACAAATATGATAGATATTTACAAAAAATAATACAATAATAGAATAGGATGGAATGGACAATAATCCCTAGTGGAAATTATTTAAAAAAGTGGAAAATATGTTTTTTTTTATTATTATTATTTATTTTTATCATTATTTACATTATGCAAAAATCAACATATTCTCATATATTCTAATGAAGTGCATTTAAAAAACAATTTCATTATTTATTATTTTTTCTCATTCATTTTTTTCCTTTGTGCTACAAACTAATTGGAGCATCACAAATCAATGCTGGTGATTATGGCATTAAGGACAACTATAGAAATAATTATTACGTGCTGGCTTTTGTTCATAAACACAAACGTGTGAAAAATGGCATTTTATGACACTTTGATGCTAAAAGCTTGTTTTTGTTTTTCAGGACATGTTCATTTAACAGACTTCAACATTGCAGCAATTGTTAAAGAAGACCTCAAAGCAACATCCATCGCAGGGACAAAACCATACATGGGTAAGAAAAGAAAAGCACATTTTGGATAAAAAGGAACTCTAGAATTTAGGGCTGTATTTAAGATCAATCACTGCCTCTCGTCTTGGAAAAACCAGGGGGTTTGAATCCATGCGAGGCTAAGCCTTTGTGGGCAGACTTTGTGTTTGAAGGTTGGTTGTTTTTATTCAGTATTTTACCATTAATGGTCTCCAAACTGTCTGTGTCTTTGTGATTTGTTTCAATGTGGATGGACGAGAGGATGGATGAGTAAAACCTTTTAACGATATTTTACAGAAGAATAAAAGTTGGAGTTTAATTAATAAAAAATCTGTCTGTATCAGTATTTATTTTCACTAATCTTATCCAAGGCAAAGCCACTGTTTGCCCACAGCTGATAAAGTCCCACTACATAAACACTTAGAAGTAATAGTCCCTGGTTTATTATGGTTTATTATGGTTTAGAGCAGCGTTGTCGATCTCAAGTGGGTAGCGAGTTATTTCCACATTATTGTGCCCTAGTTTGCCTTTCTACATAGACATAAAATACAAAATATGTAAGAAATCGACCTTATTTAAGCAAAAAGTGATAGATATCAGTCCCAACAGGATCTTCACTTCAAATTTCCTAGATTTTGTGACCAATTTCTTTTGAATTAAGGAAAATATTCTGTGAAAAATTAGAGATTTTGTAAAAAATGTGAGTTTTTTTCAGCTGTTTAACATTAAAAATGACTGAAATCATGCGATAAAGGCAACAGAAGTTTTGAGTTTCATTTTCACAATGATTCATGTTTTCTCTGTCATTTTTACTTTCTCCTGCGGGCCAAATTGGATGCTCCAAAGGGCCGGATTTGGCCCCCGGGGCCGTGAGTTTAACACATGTGGGTTAGAGGTTTTTACTTTATAGTGGAATATTTATATTCTTATGCATGATTTCCCAAACTATTACTGAGTTTTTCTGTCCCTCTCTCTGAATTCACTGGTGACATGATGCACACTGCTGTGGAATAATGGAATAATGACGCAGCACATGTTTGAGTGTGTGTGTGTGAGTGTGTGTTGTGTAACCCTCAGTTTGTGTGTATGTGTGAGTGGATGACTGACTTTTAGCCTGGATGTATAATTCATGGGTAGTCTGATCTATAAAGGTGAGCTGAAAGGAATTGTATTGATTACCTTTGGTTAATAAATCATTTGAAATGCTGAATTATCATATACACATTATACACATATTCATAAAAATATGACCAATGTTAATGCCAAAATACCTCAAAGAAATATATTTTTTAACTTTAACTTTTTTAAAAATATAAACGTAAATAAATACATAAATACAAGTATTAAAAAAGATAATGTAAAAATATAAAATATACATATGTGTATATATATCAAAAAGTATTGAAAAACACAATATCAAAAATAATTTTAAAATTTTAATTCATAATTTTTTTAAATAATCCACAAAAAACTGTAACTGAAGGATCTTCATTATTTAGACATTGACCTGGATTTCATTTCTCTAAAATGGCAGTTTGAATCTTTACTTTGCTTGAAATTAATGCTTTATTTTATTTTATTTTATTTTATTTTAACCCTCCTATTATCCTCAAGAACAGCTTTGGGTCAAATTGACCCCACAGAAGAAGACAAATGCATGCAATATGTGTTCAGCACGTTGAAAAAATATCATGATAATTTTATTCTTAATCAATTGTACCCATTGAATTAGGAAAAGTCATGAATTATGTCAAAATAACGTCAACTATTAACTAATTCAAACATTGAATGGGGTGAAATTGACCCAGAGAACAATAGGATGGTTAAACAACATGTCTTCTTCTTAAACATCTCGGACTCAACAAGATTTAACTGTGAATAGATGCTGCACTTGATAGCTGGCAACATGACTTTACATTTTTAATGAATTTAAAGCAATTTACAAGTTTAATTCTCGATCATTTAGAATAGTTTGTTCCATCTTAGCCTATAATGGATTGTCGTGTTGGGAATTCTGAGACATTATCAGACTAAGGATCTCTAAATTGTTATTACTGCTGTGGTAGTAAATGATCTATGATATGCAAGATCCAAGTACTTGCATGAAATGATGGGATTCTGTGCAGAAATTTCCAAAAACGAAAAGGTTTTTTTTATTTATTTTTTGTCTGCTTAGCGTAATTATGTGGTGCATCCTGGGGCTTTATTTATCTTAGTATTCAAACGAAATCAGTACATTTATAAAATGACACTGTAAAAAGCTTCAAATAATGTTTTATGCAATTCTTTGTGCGATATCTTTCTTTCTTGCAGCTCCTGAGCTTTTTCAGAGCTTTGAGGGCTCTCATCCTGGCTACTCCTTCTCTGTGGACTGGTGGTCACTGGGAATTACAGCCTATGAGTTACTAAGAGGACAGGTAATAACGCAACCACCGCTTCAGACGATGAAGTCGTTAAAATAAGCCGTAGTGCGTTTGAAACTCTGTTATTAGAAATCCAGCTCCTCCTCAGTCCGTGCTGGGAATGTGCATCGTTATTGCTCTCCTGCTTTGAATTCATTATGATGATCATATCTGTAGTCATTCCCTTACATCTGCTAATGCACAAACAACGATGTGTCAGCGCTGGTTCAACAGAAGTTAAACAGATAGAAAAGAAAAAGCCACAGTTGACCTTTAGGGTGGAAATGTTCAACATGAATTTCAGACAAATGGCTTCAGTAGAGACTATAAGGTGTGCAATACAAAGTTGTTTTATTGATTATCTATATTATATATGTATACTACATTGCAGTCCACTCTATACGACTATATTATAGGTTCATTATGATCTATTTATTGCATATGTTAGTGCAATAATCCCATAAAATGTAATTTAACTTTAAAACACCTTAAATTGTTTAAAAAAAAACACAGAACTACCAAAAACACATACAAATACAGACAATAATATTAAAAATATACAATATGAACTAGAAAAAAAATAGCAGCCAAGCATCTCTTTTACTTAAATGTTGAAAAAAAGGGTTTTTATTGCACAACTCGTTCCTGGAATAGGTGGTAAAAGTAAGAAAGTGTTAAACATACAATAATGACAACCAGCACAAACACTTACCAACTATGACAACCTATCAGCGTTTTTATTTAGAGCTTTTTATTACACTTAAAACTTCATTTTCTTGTCTGTTCTCCCCTATATAAATCAATGTTCAGCAGGTGTAAGGATCAATGACTTTCCTATGGCTATTGGGAGGTACAGTGGGTACGGAAAGTATTCAGACCCCTTTACATTTTTCACTCTGTTTCATTGCAGCCATTTGCTAAAATAAAAAAAAGCTCATTTTATTTCTCATTAATGCACAAAAAAAACAGAAATGTAGAACTTTTTGCAAATTTAATAGAAAAGAAAAACTGAAATATCACATGGTCACTTCTTTGATTTTTAAAGGGGTCCGAATACTTTCCGTACCCACTGTATATTTATTACATGGTGGAAAGTTTGATTACAAACTCACTCTACACTATGTTTTCCATTATTCAAATAAGCTCCAAGTAAATTAGTTTTTTTTTGTTCTGCTTAAGGCATACCACTGCTTGCTTTATTCACATACTAATTATTTCTAAATTGTAACGTGTGGAAATTTCCATATCCCCTTACACTTCACGTTTGAAAAATGTATCAATTTTGTTCTTTTGCATCTGCTACTGACAAAGTATCCTCCAGTGTCAAAATAGAGGGTTTTATTTTGGTCAAACAAATGATCTTCTTTCTGAGAAATGCTACATTTGGGTCCAACAGAATGTTGGCACTTGGATGGAAACCCAATCTGTAAAAAATGAATTCCTCAAGCCAGTTCTCTTGCGTTTTCTCCTCCTTTTCCTCCTGTCAGAGGCCGTATGTGATGAGATCCAGCACAGCAGCTAATGAGATCCTTCAGATCTTCCACAAAGTCCATCCCAGCTACCCAGCAGCCTGGTCTTTGGAGATGAAGTCCCTTCTCAGAAAGGTAAATAAATTGTGCTTTTAAATAATATATGGCAATATGGCGTGTTTTAAAATGTGGATCTCAATGTTTCCTACTTTTTACATGAACCTTTAATTCTTCTGCTAAGAATAAATCCTGTGTTTGAGTAAAAAGTAGCTAAATTAAATAGTACTCAAAGTAAAAGTTATTGGTCATTTTCACCTCCCACGTTTAATTTTTATAATAAATCTTGCCACGGTTTCCTTGCGTATACAGTAAACGTCTCATGTATAAACTTAAAAAGGAACAGACCAAATCTTGCACATTTGCAACTTCATTTATGTCATCTGTATAAAATAAAAGGTTTGTCAAAATGTACAATAACACCAATTAATTAAACTCAAAATAAAAAAAAAATGTGTTAAGTAGTGCTATATTTATGATTTATTTACACTATAATTTACATTTAATCTGATTGGTCGGCTATGATGTAATGCATTTGATTGTTGTCTGGTCATTTCATTTATTATAGTTTTACACAGTTTGTCGATCATTTTAAAACAACAAGTAATAATTTAGTCAGTAACGGCGGGGTGTAGAAATGTAAGGAATTACTTTACTTCTTTTAAAGCATTATTTTAAAAGTAATTTAGAAATTAACTCAGAAAAGTACAAGTACCCATCAAAGCAACTCATTTACAGTAATGTGATCTGTTACTTTCACCTCTGGCTAAAAACATGGAAGAAATTCCTTCCTCGCAATAATAGCGCACACAGCTTGGCTATGGACAAAAAATAATAAAAAAACACATATATATATATATATATATATATATATATATTTATTTTAAATCCAAAATAATGAAAAGATGAAATATAATAGTGTTTGATGGCATTGTGTTATTTTTAATCTCCCATCACTGTGATAAAGCTGAAACTGTTGTTGCAATGCGTGGCTTTTATTCCTAACGTGGATCCACTGCAGTCAAACTGTTGCATTGGTTCGTGCTCAGACTCCTCCAGCCTCATTGGCACTCAAACCACATGTGTGTGCGTGTGTGTGTGTGCGTGAGGAGGGCAAAATGGTAACGTGTGTGTGTGTGAGAGAGAGATTTACTGAGGAAGAGAAAGAGAGATAAAAGAAAGGAAAAAAAAGACAACGCCATGCTCAATATATTTGTCCTTCATCTTTCATGCTTCACAAACTGTAGAATTTTCCTCACTGCTGTCAGCAATCTCTTCCACCCATTCTGTCTCCACCCTCTATCAGTCGTCATCTCTCGCTCACTCCATCCTCATCCTCAGACACATCCTAGTGCCTCACTTGGGACTCCAGCCCTTTGCTTTTCAGCCATTGTTTTCTATTCCTCTAAACCTTTTGTCTCCTTCAGCTGCTGTGCATAGATGTCCAGAAGCGCGTTTCCTGTCTAGCAGATCTACAAGATCTGAGCTACATGTCAGACGTCAACTGGGACGCCGTGCTCAGCAAACAGCTTCCTCCAGGCTTTATTCCCAATGTAAGCTTCAGAAATACAATGAATGTTGCTTTTGCTTTACAGGATCAAATGTTCATCCACATGGATGGGAATACTTTGCTCATTTTTGCGTGCAAAACAGCTGTTCAGGGCTTTGATGTATGGCAGGGATGGGCATCTCTATCACAGTGAGGGCCACTAAGGGCCACATTATCAACATTCATGTCAGCATTCAGAATAATGACCAATCTGAGCATTAATACAGGGGTAAAAATGGTTTTGTCTTTGCCTGTGGTTTTGTTGTTTTGTCAGTTTTTACTGATGTTTACTATGTGTGTTTTTTGTTATTTTTTTGTGCTCTTGTTGTAATTTTGCACATTTTTCTGTTATTTTCTGCATTTTTGTTGTCAATTTGTGTGTTTGTGGGGTCACCTTCTGTGCTTTTGTTGTTGTTTTCTGTATTTTCCTGTCGTTTTTGTGTTTCTTTGGAGCTATTCTGTAATGTGTTGCTATTTTCTGGGTGTTTTTGTAGTAATTTTGTTTGTTTAAGGGGTTGCTGTCAATTTGTGGGTTTTGGGAGTTATTTTGTGTGTTATATTGGGCTTTATATTCCTTCCAACTTCTTGAATTACAATTTTTGGAGATTTGCTTTGGGGACGGCAAAAAATTACACTGGGCCACATGTGGCCCTCGGGCCGCCACTTGCTCAAGTCTGATTTATATAGCAAGCTAATAAGTCGTCTTTGGACAGCCTAATTCAAATTACCTCTCCGCTTTGTCAGAGTGAAGTAAGATAATCATATTCTCTGACACTTTGGAATAAAATCCTCATCCATCGCTGAAATCCATTTTTATATTTTTGCTGCTGGCGTCTATTTATTTCATTCCTGTGTTTTCCCCCAAAGACGTGGGGAGAGAAAGATGTGGCCACAGCTTCCCATTCTTCATCCAATATTTTCCAGTCTGCCTGTAAACACCTCCCCCTGCTGGGTCAAGTCGAATCACCCGTTGAAAAAAAAAAAAAAAAAAAAAAATCCTCACAGTAACACAAATACAATACATAAGCCTCTTAATACACAAGGCCACACACAGGTCATCAGGTGAGCTATAGGTCTCTGCCACATGCTGGAATTGGACAGTCATGCCATGTTGTTGTAATGTCATAAAACTCAATATCACAATGATGGGCTATTGCAGTGCAGTTATCAAACCAGAACAAATTCAATTCAATTAGAAACAAAGTAACGCGTAATGTCAATACGCTCATCCAAAGCAGGTTAGACGCTGAGTGCAGAGCAGCGGGTAGAACCTCCATGGTCACACTGGAGCTGCAGGAAAGCACAGACGATCGATGGGGAATTGACAATGTCTCTTCGTCTAATTATAGACCTCCTCTCTGTCCACAGCCCCTGCCAGTGTATTATGGTTTGGACGTAGATAATGAGCTCAGATGTTGTATTTTGTGCAGGCTGTGATTTTGTAACAACCATTTCAAATCTCAAAAAAGAAAGGTGTTATATTGCACATAAACGTTGAAACCATGCTTTTAATATTAAAGTAAAACAAAAATACATATACATACAAATACATGATATAACTATTCAAAATAAATAAATACATTTTTACAATAATAATAATAACAATATCTGGACAAAGGCATTTCCAACAGAAAATTCAAGTGGGGATGGATAAGCTGCAAACCTTAGAGTCAGTATAACCCCTCGGAATCAGTATAACCTCTTGAGTCAGAATTGCCCTTGGGCAAGGCACTTCACCCACATTGCCTTATATGAATGTAGTGTGTGAGTGAGTGTTGGTGGTGGTCGGAGGGACAGATGGTGCACTATGTCAGTCTGCCTCAGGCCAGCTGTGGCTACAATAGTAGCTTACCACCACTGTGTGTGAAGTGAAAGAATAATGCACATCAGTGTAGAACACTGAGTATCTATGAAAAAGAGCGAAATAAAACCAATGCTTTATTATTATTATTATTATAACTCCTTGGACTGTATAACCCTGGAGTCAGAATTCCCCCTCTGAATCAGTATAACCCCTTCCAGTTAGTATAACCATCAGTATGTCCCTCGGAATCAGTATACTTCACTGTTCCTATTTTTTTTTTTAAATTGTTTTACCAATTAATCAATAATTGTTAATTTTATGAAAACTCAAGACCATCTGTACACTGGGTACCCTGGTTGGTACAATTTGACTTAGTGTTAAAAAATCTACAGAATAATAATGATAAAGTCCACAGAAAAACACTAATAATGTGACATGATTTGTTATTCAATGCAAAAAGATGTATCATTCCATACCAGGATTGCAGCAAACTGAAGTAACATGTGCCTTTCAATTCAATGCAATCTTCTACAAGGATTTCTTTAATTTCTTCAGAAGCGAAGACTCAACTGTGACCCCACGTTTGAGCTGGAAGAAATGATCCTGGAGTCTAAACCACTTCACAAGAAAAAGAAGAGACTTGCTCGAAAGACCAAGGACCAGGCGTCCGAAGAATCACCTCAGGTAAGATCCCACACGTTTCCCTCTGGAAATAGTATCTAAAAAAAAGACAGAAATGTCCTTCTAGGGATTTAAAGTCTTAGTTTGAATGAAAACCATAAAAACAGTCTTTACTGTTCTTATCAAGCCTGTGAGATCCACTAAGGACCAACTGCAGCAGCTGTTTTAAGCCTTTCCTGCTCTCAGTGCTCATCATTGATCTATTAAATTAAGATGCCTATTTGTTATAGTTGGCCCAGTTACAGGTGATAAAGTGCTCTTTAGTTTGTCTTTGAACAGCGTCTGGGCTCAGAATGGAGCGCCCTTAGGAAGGTTAAGAATACATTTTTAGAGGCCTGTTCTGCTGCTGCTGTTAGAATAGAAAGTAATTGACTTTATTGTGTAAGGACAAATTGGGGTTACTCAAAAAGAGTAAAGTAATGGTTTTACAGTCACGACTATTAAGTTTTAATTACACCATAATAAACTCATAATAATACCAGTAATAAAATGTATCAAAAAAATGTAAACATTGTTTTATGACGCAGAATAAGTTCCCCGTTCCTTGCTTTACACACTAAATCAGAGAAAAATTTACTAAATGACACCAAAACAAGCACAAAACAACAAAAACACACAAACTGGGAAATATCTACAAAACGACACCAAAAGGGCACAAAACAACAAAAACACACAAAATGAGAAAAATCTACAAAACGACACCAAAAGGGCACAAAACAACAAAAACACACAAAATGAGAAAAATCTACAAAACGACACCAAAAGGGCACAAAACAACAAAAAAACACAAAATGACAGAAAGAACCAAGAACACAAATGACAAAAGAACAAACGAAATGACTTCAAAAACAGACAAAATATCAGAAAAAAAAAACACACACAAGAGGCCCTAAAACAATATCCAAAAATAACAAAACATTTCACAAAATAACAACAAAAACAAGCTAATGGCAAGAAGAACACAGGAATTACACTAAATGACACCAAAAAGCACAAGACATCAAAAACACAATGAGACATACAGTATACTTAATGATACCAAGAACACACAAACAACAAAAGAACAAACAAAATGACAAAAACACTCAAAATGAAAAAAAAAAAAAAAAAAAAAAACATTAAATGACAGTAAAAACTCACAAAATGAGACAAATTTACTAAATGACACCACTAAAGGTTAGAGCTGAGCACCTGATATTTTGCAGTGTGTGCGCGGCCGTATCTCTTGCGGTCATGGTGAATCGTGTGTAATAGCAGTTTGTGCTTGTGCAGTGTTTTACCATATCCATTTACTCGTGGCCTCTGGGGCTACTTGTGATGGATGCTTTACAGGAGAGACAAAAAAAAATAAGAGTGCAAGATATGTGTGTGACAGAGAGGAATGTCTGTATAGCGTTGTTGGAGAATGGCAGATCAATATTGAATGAAAAAGGCTGCCCTCAGGCCTGTCCCAGCCCGTTCTATCGTCATTGCCCTTGGGTTGCTCTGTATTCTTGTTGCATATTCTCACTCTCCTCTTTAACCTTCCAATACTTATTGTTCTTCTCCTTCTCACTCTGTCCTTAAATGCATCAAGCTTGTCGCTTTTTTTCTTCTTTTCTAAGCTACTTTTTCACCTTTAAAACTTCTCTCATTGTAGCAACTTTGATAAATCACTGATTGTGGCAGAAATTAGACATGTTATATTATATTAGGGGTGGGACTGATGCGAGACAATATTTTTGGAAAAATAACAAAGCTTTAATGTAATTGGGTATGACTTATCCAACTCAATGGGAATATAAAAACAATAAAACTCTCGACGATACATATTGTGATATTTTAAAATCGTGATATCTTGTTGCACGATATATTGTCCCATCTTTATTAGCTATTCATTGACTGATAAACATCAGGTTAACTATAATGCTAAGCTATTGGTCTCAGGTCATTTTTTTGAAAGAAAATGTTGACTTTTTTCCACTATTTAAACAAATAATATTATAGTTCTCTATTTATTTTTACACTAATATATTGCATAAATACCCCCCCCCCCCCCCCCCCCCTTCACTCATATGCAACCAATCACATAACTGCACTTCAGATGTTAGTTTGAATAATACATTTTGTCACTAATTTGTGTCCAATGACTTTGCAGACATTTATTTCAACTTTTAACCTCAAACACACTTAATATTAATTTTTTTTTATAGTTGCATTGCCATTTTGGACAGTTCAGCCAATCAGCATTATGATGATCATTATTAGCAAATTGAACTAATTCATAATTTACTCTAACTGGCTGTTTTTTTAATGACCAGAGGCTAAAGCTGGTATTTCAAATTTGTAAATATTTAAAGGTACACCGTGGACTTTTTGACCTAAAGAGAAAGAGTTGACCCATATGAGTTACTTTAAATGATTCATCAGCCCAATATGCAGCGCTTGACACTACCAATGCTCCGAAATACCACCCATGTAAGTTTGGAGAGACGGACCGTCTTTGGCCAGGTCATGTGACCTGGAGAACGTATCGCTTTACGACAGTCGCGTGACCACAGGCTCTCATATACTCATAGGGCTAAAGGCTTTTCCTACTATTTTTCCACCTGTTCGACTCCTGGTCATGGCCGAGGCCAGCAAAAAGAGGCGAAAAAGACGCCGACTCGCCTTCCCGCCTTCCCGCCCGGTGCCTGACACCGCCCCGCGCACGCCAGGTTGCCCGTCCTTCCTGTCCAACCCGACCACCGCGCCAACCCCTGGCGAAGGGGGCCGACGACAGCGGCGAGGCCATTGAGTGGGAGGGGAGCGCCGCAGACGCGGCGAGGAGGGCGGCGGCTGCTCCTCCAGCTGCGGCGCGAGCCCAGCCCCGCTTCGCACCCTGGCCCGACGGACCCAGCCCTTAGAGCCAATCCTTATCCCGAAGTTACAGGTCAATTACTGTCTGCATACACAATCAAAAGACAAGGGAGGCTGGCCCGACTGACTGTTTGTTGTTTTTTGCGACAGTGCTGCGGTGCTTATGGCCACTAGTGGCGCTTGACGTGAACGTTATAGGTCTAGCGCCCCTAGTGGCTAAAAATTACACAGTGTGCCTTTAATAAGATGCACAAACTACTTATTAAAATCTAGATTTAAAGTGAAGGGTCATCATCATGTGACCAGATGTGGAGGACATAGAGAGTGCTAATTATATCTAATGTTGAGATATATTTTTATTGTTGAAATTGTTCCCATGTTATTGGCTATTATGTGTATTATGACAACTTTCGCTGCTGCGTAATTGGACAGTAGCTGCCAAAACAGTGCAGTTTAAATGGTAATATTTAAACTTTCAAACTCAGAATGAGAAAAATGTAAAATAAACTATTTTTTAATCACCTGATGTTTACAGGTTGATTATACAGTTAAACTAGACCGTATTCACAGTGAACTTTAGAAACAGCGACGTCGAATGTCTCTGTTGGGCTCTCGTCCAACACAAAACTCCCAGCTGGTTTGTCTCAATAAATGGAAAGTCTATGTGTCATTCAGAGTAATTAGCTCCTGAACTGTCCTTTTAAAAGCATTAAAGAAAGACAGTGAGGATGTGACAAAGTGGGAAATAAATATCAATCTGTCAACAGTTGAAATAGGGTTTTTATGGCTTTTTTTTGGCAGCCTTCTGTCAGATTTTAGGTTCCATTTGTTTAGATAATGCAAATATCCATCCATTTATCATACTAGTACAGTGGTATGTATTCATATAGTGTGACCTTAAGTAGAGCTGTCAATTATGGCCAAATGAGTATGTGTTTGAAGGTTGAATGTACAAAGAGGTGAATATACTCTGTAGCCTTAAAGGAGTATATTTGCGGGTGCAAAGTAAAATAGCGTATGCAATTTCCCTGGTTTCATTCTACAGGACATGCGCATGATGATGTTGATGACATCATCAATTGGAACATTCTCATTGGCACTCTGATGACATCACTGATGATGACATCATTAGTGTTCCACAGCATGGATTGGTCATTCCAAATACCAAACGACACCAAAATAACGAGTGCACACGCACTGTGTATTTGGAAGCCGTTGACAAAGTTTCAGGTCGAACAGATAACGCGTCAGGAAGATATTCGCTCCACAAACACCTTCCTTGACCTGTTCTCTAGCGCCACCATCAGGCCAAACTTTTCAATTAGAATTGATTTATCTTGAATATCTTTTATCCAAATCATCTCAAATTTACTGACATTAATGACCAACAGAGTTTGAACCCTATTGGTTGTGGTGATGATATGAGCTTTCCTGCAGCGCCACCATCAGGTCAAACTTTCAGTTTTGGAGTTTTTAGTGTATCTTAAAAATCTTTCAACCAAATGTTTTCTAATTTTGGGGGTGCACACATGGGTCACACACTGACAGACAAGTTTTACACAGCTAAGAAAGCTTTGGGTCAAGTTGACACCAGAGGGACACCAACGCGTGCAATATGTGTGTTCAGCACATTGAGAACATGTCATCATGATCAAATTATGAAAAGTCAATATGAAGCAAAAAAAAAAATACAAAGGTAACTATTATTTTATGATTGATTAACATTGAATGGGGTCAAATTGACCCCAATGATAATGGGAGGGGCAGGGACTGAGCAACAGCATGTGCTGTGCATGCAGCTGATGTTCATGATGTCAAAGTTCTTTTTTAACAAAACCTTCAAATCTAAGCACTTCATCAATGTGACAGCATCAAAATTCCACACATCATTCTCTCGGCCTCATCTGTCGTCTCTCACGCTTCACAGCCACAACTCCTACATGACAAATGATGTACAGAGCATAACTCCATGTTAGTGGGTTAGTTTCTGTCCTTTCTAGCGCTCAAAGACGAGCTCAGTTTACCCTCAGAGCTGTCCGTCTTTGGGGGTTTTTTTACCCCAGGCGATCACATCATTCTATTGAAGGGAAAAACTGTAGTAATGGTGTCCTAATGACAAACTCACAATGGTCATCTTTATCTCAACCCAATGAGTATCTTAGGTCTCCTGCTGTTCTAACACCTGTTCGCTGTGTGAGAAGCTGCTGTTCAGTCACTTTTATAGTGTGACCATCCTACCGTGGAAGCCGCTCCTCTGGGTCTATTTTCATTTCCTTCACCTGCAGGTAATCAGGGCGTGGCCTGATTGCTGATTGGCAGCACCTGTGTCATTGCTGTTGACGTTTTAGGCTACGTTCAGTCAGCAATTTTTATTGTGTGCTCGTTCAAATTATACATTAAGAGCACAGAGCATAAACTAAAACACATGTAAATCTGTATTATTTTTTTTTCAAAATCACCCGTGATTTGTCCTCTCCTCCACTAAATATTATATATGTATATTTAAAATAAGTATTCAACTATTTATTGAAACTGAATCATACATTTTTAGTAAGGTGACTATAAAGTCATATGAATGTTTAATGCTGTTTTAGAATGTGACATGTTTTATTGTACAAATGTGGATACATTTTGTTTTCAGGGTGACTTTTAAATAGCCATTAGGCTAACTCTGGTACATTTATTGTAATGTTGATGAACGTATAATGTCCCTGTCAAGTAAACAAAAATAAAAAATAAAATAAATAAAGTATAAACATGGAATGCAGATTAGTGACGTTTATCGCATTTCAATGATGTAAAGGTCAGATAAATGCGACCTGGACGTTCAGACGACAGTTGCATTGCAAAATATCAGATACATATCACATTTAGGAGCACATTTAGTTGAAATTTATGTTTACACCACACACCATTTACCAAACATCCCTTTTTACACTGCTGATAATAATGACCAACACAAATAATACTTGCATACTTTGATTTGGTGATTTGATTGTTTAATCTGGATTTATAACTTGGATATGATGAACAAATACTTTCTTTTTACTCACAAAGCCTAATGTCTGTTCCTTCTCTTGTCATGGCCTGAGAGCTCGGATGTGACAGTTGGGGGCTTGTCCACCGCAGATCTTGTTTGGTTTGCATTGCAGCACACAGGTTTGATTTAATAGCTTTGTCACGTTTGGTAACTTTCCCAAAATGTGTGTCTGCAGTCAGTCAATTGTCAGTTGGAATGTCCATTTTCTGTTTTGTGGGCGTTTTGAGAGCTGCGGTTTATTTGTTTATTTGATGGAACAAAGTTTTGGGCTATGTTTGAGGTTTGGTTGTGTTTTGTTTTCTGTCTTTTGAAGAGAATATTTTGGTTTGTCCACATTTAGTTTGCGTTGGCATCAACTGTGCCAATGGCTGCTGAGCCACCTTGTGTTTGTTGCGATTCTTCTAAGCCAGTGGTTCTCAAACTTTTCAGGCCACAACTCCTAAAATAAAGGACTTTTCCACAGTAGCTGAAGGTGGTTGAACACAGACATGAACATTTAAGAACAGTCATGTGGAGACAGGGCCATCTATAAGGGGGAATAATGGGGAGAGCTTTTTGGGGCACATCCATAAAGTCAGCAAAATGAAGGTCCGTTGTTCTATGAATCTCTGATAACCACATTTATTTATTTAATTTAATAGGATCCACTGTTATCCAGGAAGTTTATTATTATTTGTGTCATAATATATAGTCATCTTAAAGATGTAAATGCTTGTTTTAATTTAAAAAAAAAAAAAAAAAAAAATGGGTTAAAAGTGACAAAAAAAAAATGGTGGAAAATGTGGTTAAATGGGATTTTAAAAACCACAGAAATTGGTTAAAAGTTGCAAATTAGAGTGACCAAAAACAGTCAGAAAAAGTGGTAAAATGGGTTCAACGTGTCAATATTGGTTTAAAAGTGGCAACAATGAGGAGAGGGGAGTATAGGGTAATGATATTTAAAAAGTAGGAACAATTAGTTTAACTCTAAACTGGCAAATAATGGGGATGACAAATCTTTAATGTAGTTAAATAAGCATGAAATATGTTGAAAAAAGGTTAAAAGTAATCGTAATGGGTCAACATATGCGACATTAGGTGGGAAAAGTGGTGGAAAAGTGCTTAAAATGTCTTGAAAGCGGAACAAATGTGCAGAAAGGGCTTTGAAATGTGATGGCTAAGTGGTAAAAATGGGAGTAAAGTAGCCAAAATACATTAAAGGTCCAGTCCGCGACTCTCAGATCCCTCTCTCATCGTCCCTCCCTGCTGCTCTCTTGCCCTGCCTCCAAACTTTCCAAAGTCCCTCCCTCAGAGGAGCTAACAAGCTAACGTTAGCCCGACAGCAACATCACAGTATATAACATGCAACGCTTCTCTCTCTTTATGTACACCTCAGCAGCAGCAACAACACAGTGTCATTTACAGCAGCTCACATGGAGGCTGCTGCGTGCACATGAACAACATATGCACTACAGAGTTCTAGTGTAACAATTACAAATCAAATATAATGTAAATCAAGCAGCAGTAATTACCTCTCAATCAGAAAAGTTGCTAATTCCACGTTCTACTCCTCCAGACCATACACTGTAAGAAAGACGGCGCTACAGCCCTGGGTAAGGGGCGGGGCCTGTGAGCAACAGCTGTCAGACAGTCCATCAAACACAATCCTGGCTCTGATTGGTTGTTTTGGCTCAGTCGCGGTGCATTCTGGCAATCTGCCAAAGGCTGCAGGAGCAGCAGGGGAGCCTGTTTTTTTCACACAAACTACTAGTTTGATGTAAAGCTGTCCTTACATAGTGACAGCTTTAGTAAATATGACAAAAAATCACTTTTATGAGAGTTGCAGACTGCACCTTTAAAAGAAGCCAAAATATGGCAAGAAAAAGTGATGAAAATAGGTTAAATAATGGCAAGGTTTGTATAGTTGCAGAAAAAGGGTAAAAATAACCAAAAATGGCCTCAAGTTGTTTAAACAATATTCTTGGTGTCTTGAAGGCATCTGGAGACCCCCTGTCAGTGTCTCACAACCCCAAATGGAGTCCCGACCCCAAAGTTCAGAACTTTGACCTTTGAGTTCCTTGAGCATGCTATGTGTATTTGAGCAGTGCTATCTAGAGATGTCTCTAGCCTGCTCGTTGCTCTCCTAATGCAGTGGTATTAAGTGCATAGACCCTACCACCAGTTAAGAAGAAAGGCTCCAACAACATAAACACCGACACATGCACAAAGACACACATTTTTAAAAGCATATTTATAATGGGAAATCCAATTCTGTTTACGCATCTAGAACAACGCTACAAGGCAGTATTGGCACCCTTTCAGGAGTTATATTGCATTTTGAAATACGTCCAGGCCATAGTTTAAAAAAAATGCTTCCTCATTCTCCTCTGTTATGTTTGCTGGGCTGGTTCCGTCCCACCCACTCTCTCTCTCTCTCTCTGACACACAGCACACAGTGTCAGGATGATGAATCTCTATGGGCCCTCGCTCTCATCCACTGCTGAGAGAGAGAAAGCTCCAGGCTTACTTGGCTTGGCACAAAGGAGTTTGACGTCCTCATGATTAACACGACCAAATATTCACTGTACGTCCACTTGTCGTAGTCAGTTAGTTCGGTGATCGGGATGCATGCTGGTGGTGCTGAAAACCCTGGGGCAAGCTCTTAGATCATATCGTGCATATTTTTAACCTCTCTCTTCAAACGCGTGCTTGGAACTTACCCAGACTTTTTGTTATTTCTGGGAAAATGACCAATGATTGGATAGTTTTAAGTGAAACCAAAGTTGATGCGTGTTACTAGTTTGCACAACCAAGCATATTGTGGACATGAAGGTTTCAACAATTTAGCATACACCAACTATTAAGGCATTGAGAAGTTAGACTCTTCTTTCAATTTGCTTTTGCATCCTGTAATAACATATCATAGTTTACAAGACAATTAAACAATCATGTTTTTTTGTATATATACACACTTTACTCTCTCTCTAGAGATGTTTGATAGTTTTTTTTATTTATTTTTTTATCATTATCTGATATGCCGATATTTCCAATATTACGCATACTGTTATATACAGACCTAATTTTCTGTCACATTATATATACGGTATATCCATGGAAATAACAGAAACACTACTATTTTAATGTGATGCCTCACTGGCTTTAAATAAACATCATCTGTGCAAAAAAAACCTCAACTTCAGTCATGGAAAAAGTGCCATATTAGTTTTTAACATGTCTCGGCCTCAGTAGTCACCCAGACTATTTATCCAAGCAGTTAAACAGATGTAAGAACCCCATAACAAACAATGATATCTTTGATGTTGTGAGACTGTAATAATACAGAATAAGATAATCTTTCAACATTGTGTGTCAAACATTACACCTAGAAATTTGTACATGAGGTGCAGGTTGAATAGGGTAGCGGGCGAGTTAGCATTAGCTTAGCGGTTAACTCGTGATTTAGGTAATTATGTATGAAACAGGGAAAAATGACCTATATTACCGTTCAAAATGACTGAAACACATCATGAACACTGTCTACAAACTGAAAACAATTACAGACATTGCTTTAGCACACAGAGTGGAGGTATGTTACGGTATTTAGGGCTTTGAGAGGTAAGGTTGGAAAACCCAAACAATGATCATTCTGTATTGGAAATGTCAATTCAGGCGCACAAAGCTTGAGACACCATACCATACCATGGAAAAACCGATTCCGATGTCAATGGTGTTATGTTTTATGGCAAATATCGGACGATAATATCGCCCATCTCTAATCTCTGTCTCTCTGTGTCTCTCAGAATGGTCAGTTACAGCAGCGATTGGACAACGTCCAAAGAGACTTCATTGTCTTCAACAGAGAAAAGTAAGAAACGTTCACGTCACCCTAGCTGCCCTACTTGATTCTCACAATAACTGTTTTTTTTTTAAAAGGGGACATATCATGGCTTTAAATCCTTTCTTTTTACATATAAATCATACAGTTGTGGTCTATATAAAGCAGAACTGCACTGCTTGGGTCTGAATTCCTCATTATTATAGCTCCACAGGCCCCTTTTCAACCCCTTTTCTGATGTGCTTCTGAGAGCAACTCGTTTTGGTGCGGTCTCTTTAAATGCAAATGAGACACTTCATACCCCGCCCCCTCTTCAGGTGACACTCGGTTCAACTCCTCCCTGCTCGGCCATTTTTGTAGTTTGATAGAAGAGATACGGCTATGTAGCGGCGCAGAAACTTTTTATTCAGAGGTTATTTACAAAATGTCAACAACAGAAGACTTGTCCATCCAGCCTTACATGTTTGAGCCAGAGTCGGACCCGGCGGAGCGAGATGAAAATGAAGATGATGAACCTGCAGAACCCTAACAAGTGAGCTAACACAAGCACCGAGCTAACGCTAGCGCCAAGCTAACGTCACGAAATGCATTTTAATACAGTCTTTTCAAAGACAAAAACGGCAAAATGAAATGACTAATGAAAACTTTAGACTTAAATTAAATCACGTAGGCCATATCATCAAGGATCTAAAACGAGCACACAGCGCTAACATATGAAGTCTGAAGACGGTGCAACTGCTAATGCTAACAAAACAATGACAGGGACGTCTTATCATCACACTTTTTAGCGTTATTTACAGCTTACCGAAGTGCTCTGTTCATCGTCTCCAAAGATAGAAGGAATTGAACCCTCAATCAGACAAAGTCTTTTGGCAAATCCTTCTTTATACTGGCGGAGGTTGCAGAAGCAGTCATCCTTGAAGTGCTTCGCGCACACAAAAATGACCTTACCCACAGATGTGGGTACATTTCCGTGAAAAATAAAAGTCAACCAGGCACTTCGAAAAGGTTCTGATGCTGGGAGACGGTGTAATGAAGCGTGTGGGTTTCTACATCCAACAACCAAACATTTTGACTTATCCTCTCGTAACTTCGGCATCCTTGAGCTTGGACTACAAAATAAAAGCGAGAAATAAAAATGGCGGATTGCTCGAAGTGTTGGGCCTGGAGTTGATGTACTAATTTGGCAGTTCCGCTGCAAATACTGTGATGTAATAGTTCAAAAAACGTAATAGAGAATAGAAAAATCGAAACAGATTGAAAAATATGAGCAAAACAGAATATAAAGATATCTACGGAGCACCTGAAGAGACTAATTAGATTTTTTCTGTACTTCTAAGCACTCTAAATATACAACAAAATGCATTTAAGGGCTAAAAAAGTGGATTTAGCATGATATGTCCCCTTTAAAGCTGCTATAGTAAGGCTATAACTTTATCAGCAGAGTACGTCTACACTTAACAATACACTCATGGATTCCAAACCAAATCCTAATGAGCCCTACTTGTTTAATATGTCTAACATCATCCAGCACTGTAGAGGGACTTGTAACCACTCTGTTGTATTGATATGCAAGACTGCAGATCTCCAGAAAGTGAAGCTGGAGAACTAAATTATACCAAGAACACAACGGGGTTATTCCAGGCCAAAAAATAGAACATTTCTGCCATTTTCTGGTATTCTTGACATATTTGCAGGGTTGAGAACTGGTCGCTTGCTTTGCATATGTCTGAGTTTTACTGTTCTTCTTCTCCACACACATAAATGATCAGCCTAAGTAAAAGATGTTTTTCGTCTGTATGGTTTGGGCTATACATTGACGGGCAGAGACGGAGCTTTGTCCTCGGGCTCAGCTTCCTCTTCATCACAGCAGTCCACTGCATTACTGCAGCAGCAGACTGCCAGTCTCCAGCTCCCTTTGTTAATTATTAAAAGTTTATTCTACTTTTAAATTATTCGTCCGGCCTCGGTGTGCCTTGACTTTTGCTCATTGTTGGCTTGGATTGTTTTTTGTTTTTTGTTTTTTTTTAACGAAGTTGATTAAGTGCAAAGACCAAGGAGTTTAGAAGGATAATGTAAATATTAAGATTTAAAGTAACAACTTGTTTTTTATGTGTTGTATCTGCACATAAGCAACAGCATTCACATGTATTCCATATAATGTTTAATACTGTTCAATGTCATAGTTCATTTTAATCGCATAATTGATAATAATTACAATTATGGCTTAATTAGAATTGTAATTTTTTAAAAAATCTGTTACTGTCGTGGTTGTAATTTAGTTTAGATAATTGACTTTATAATTGTAATTGCCATGAAAATTGTATTATTTTTTATTTTTTTTAAATTTGTATTTTATTTATTTATTTTTTCTATGGAAATTCTATAAAAATTGTCAATTATAATTTAACGGAAAACTGGGGCACCATGTTACAGTTCTATGTACAGTTCTACACATATGTAGTTAACAATTATATGTTTCATATCAAGCTTTCCCACATTTTGCCATTAAAAAAAATTGAAATTGAGGGGTACACTGACACAGAAAAGGCTCAAATATTAAAACCTATATTTTTATTGATTAGGAAGCCTAACAAGGTAACCAATAGATGGGAAATAAATTAGATCATAGATATAGTAGATACAAGAGATGCTGACACAAGCTTTTATTGGGTCATTTATTTCAGGCTCAGTAATTGTAATTAAAATTTTGTAATTTCGAACATAATTGTAATTGACTTTCTGAGGATGAAAATAATTCTAATTCAATTCTAATAGGAAAAAAGGTGGTTACTGTAATCCTAATTGAATTGTAATTGAACATGCAATTGTAACTGATAAATGTAATTGACCCCAACCCTGGATCAAACGCCCACCCTGCACTTAGAGCAATACTTTGTTAAAGACTGATGTTGTTGTACTGGTGTTTTTTTAACTCACTACTAATGAGAAATTTTCCCCTAACAGGTCAAAAAAAGCAGTGACAGACTCTGAGGCTTCCGAGCTTTCCGCGAGTGAAAAGAATAAGGCAATAGAAGACGGACAAAACAACAACGTGGAGCATGCGGCGTATTTATCTGGATAGATCCCGGTATCCAAGTTCTCTTAGTCCACTCTCATTTATCGCAACTGCGCTTTTTTCTATCTGCAAAAATTTCCCCCGGGACACTTATGGTTCTGACAGCATCATCAGAACGGCACTACATGGTAACGCAGCACAACATCAGGTGAACCTCCAAACGCAGCAGCTGTTGAGAAAACATGGAAGAAATGTAAACATTGGACTGAGGGGAAGCGCGTGGACTCTGGTTCCTGTAGCTGTAGAAGAAAGAGGCTCAGCAGTGTCACTTGTTCACATCACTCTGGTGCTTTTGTGTCTGCTCAGCATTCATTTTTCGTCACTGTGATTAGGTGATTAAGTCACTTTCCTGCCAAAACAACAAATGGTGAAACGACTGTGAAGGATACTTTTGGAGAAACAAAAATAATCTTAGAAAGCCATATTTACATTGACTTAAACAGTAACTAAACCCCTGCTTTCTCCTGATCTCCCACTAGGAGGGAAATTCAAAAAATGCTTTGATTATGGGCGGGGCTCCTGGAGCAGTTAAGACACACCCAGTCTATACTATAAAATGTCCATTAAACAATCTATGTTATGTTAACTAATTACTCAGTATACCTCTCTATTCACTCTTCTCTCAATCCAACCTACTCACCACAGATTATTGAGCCCACAGGTGCTAGTTTTTATGAAAGGGGCGGGGCTAACAGTGCTCGTTTGTGACGCAAGATGGTCCCAAAACGTCACATGATCTTGTTCTCAACCCATAGAGGACAGTCACTCTAGCTGCGTTTCCATTACCCTTGAAAATGCGCAAAATCTAAATAGCGCAATAAAAACTGATAATGGAAACACCTGCATTTCGATAAAACATTCAAAAATCGCTCAAAATTGTTTACGCTTTCACAAGGAGGTATTTCAGGCATCCGAGATATGGAAACACTTTTTCCGCTAATACACGTCACAGAACGTAACTTACCTGGTCACTAGGGGTGGGAACCTCTGGGCACCTCATGTTACGATACGCAATACAAAGCTCACGGTAACGATCTGACAATACTGCGATTATCGATATATTGGTCAGAAATCAATAATCTATGACATAACAAGAAAAAAAAAAAGATTAAGTGAAAAAAAATTATTTTAAATCTCTGAAAGACAATACATTGGAAAAAAGTGTCCTATGAACAGTGACACTATTTTAGTGCAACATTTCTGTAAATAAGTCTCAACATACCAATGTAAACAAATAAATATCTCCAATAGTGTTTTCTGTAAACAACAAAATAGGGTCTTTCTTACCAGTGACACCATTATAGTGCAATATTCCAGTAAACAATATATTGGTTCCTTCAACAAACAGTGACAGCATTTCTGTGATGACGTACCTGCACATTTTAGTGAAAAAGCAGAAAAGGTTTAAAAAAAAAAAAATCGATAGCGCGAGCATATTGATAATCGATTGTGCAAAAAAATATTGCGATATATCGCCATAATTGAAATATCTTCACACTCCTACTGGTCACATGACCACTCCTATCCGAGAAAACGTGGCGCGGTACATGTGGACAGAAGAGGAAATATTTCTTAGCATTATACTTTAAAATTATTACTGCTGCATTAGACGTGAAACAACAAAACAATACAGAGTGTTATAAGGAGGTTTGGAGCGTCCGTCTTTCTGCAGCAAAGTCTCGCGGGATGAGATTTCACGGGAGTTATGAAGCATTCAATGGAAACACGTTCAAAGCGCAATTATACATTGTCGACATTTAGAAATATCGCTTTTATTTTGGAAACCCTGCTTTTGACATTTTACAACAAAATATGCCAAATTTAAATACTTGGACTAAAATGTTGAGATCAAGATCAATCAGTGGCACTACTTTATACCCAAATACATTTGTATTCAGCAGGTAAAAAGTGGTTTTGGGGTTTAGTTACTCTTTAAAGTCGGAGCAAAGGAATACAAAAGTTCCATCGACCGAAAACAACATGGTGGATTTTTCTACTCCCCACACTATTTATGTGAGGAACGAGCATTACACAAAACTTCTCAAACTGTCAGCGTCACACAAGATAACAATGATGGAATCCTCTCCGATACGATCTCAGAGCTAAACTGTAGTCTTCAGCATGACTGGCTCTCATTATCTTAGCAGCAAATCCCATTGTAGTAGTCACGCTTAGCTTTGATAGTGAAGCTAATAACGATAGCGAGTAGCATTCGGTGCAACTTCTGTGTTCAGTCTGTAGCAAATGTAGGCAAATAAATAATATGGCTCGAGAGTCATGATGATAATGAAGTTTAGGTGGAATTTAAGTCAAATGATGTTCATAAGTGATTTTTTTCTTTAAAAAAAAACAACAACAAAAACACATGCTTTAAAAAATATTTGAATTTCAGACAAACTTTAGTGTGAAAATCACCCACTAAAAGTCATCAAGAAAAGGTTTAAAGCAGCACAGAGAAATGTACTTGGTAGATGTTACTATATGTTCTGCACTATTACCTTTCTTTGCACATGCTTAGTCATAAGGTGTAGAATTTACACACACACACACACGAAGAAGAATTTAAAGCTGTTTCTAGATGAGATTTTTGGTTTTATCTTCGATCTCCTCTCCGTTTTCTTCCTTCAGGAAAACCAATTTAGCTCATGCCACCAGACAGTTCGTCAATTTGTCTTTGCAAATAATTGCTCAGTTGAAATCTCTGTCTGCGACAAAATTCTTGTGCGTTTACACTAGTTTAAAAAAAAACAAAAAAAAAAAACACTGTGAAGCTAATTCATGACATGAGATTATTAACCATAGCTTGCAAAACGCTCACCTCTGAGGTTTAAAGAGGAAATGCCTTACACAGACATGGCACATTGTCACTTCCCTCTTATACAACTATATAATTCAATAGCTTTCAAAAAGTTAGTTCGTGACTTTTCGTCTAATTCCAAACCTGTGAACTCTTAGTTTGAAAAGCCGTTCACTCGGAATTCTCTCCTGTTTGCACTTTTCTAAAAGAGATTAATACAATATTAAGTTTGTTGTTATTGGTGTTGTTGTCTTAATTATTGTACATTTTACAGATCATTTGTTTTCTTGTATAAGCTTTAAATGATTATTGTGGGTCAAGGTAGTGAAATGGATGGACTCTCATCGAGGTACGTTTGCATAAATGTTAATATTTGTCAATGGTTTTGTTTACATTGAGTAAACGTCACTTGGACACAGTTTAAATAATACCATAAAACAAATAGTATTTGACTCAGATTTTTTGCCATCTTTCAATGAATTAGTAGCATTAAAATGAAAATGTAGTGGATGTGTTCTATGATTCCCATTCTTCTTCACATTGAGTTTTCTTCGAGTTGTCACTGTGTTCGTTGTAACCACCTGTGATGGAGTTGCAAATGATTAAGGTGTGCCTTAAATAATAAATTTCTTTCTTCAACCAATGCAGTTTCACCTTCAGTCTTTTTGTTGTGCTTATTATGCTTAGAAAAATTGCACTGTTGCCATCTAGTGGGTATAATAAGCATTGCAGTTTGACAGCCAGTGTTTTACAGGCGATCAACTGTGATTATTTTATGAAAACAAGCACATTATGTATGGAAAGGTATTGTATGAAGTGTATTGCATTCACGAGAGAAAAAAAAATGAATACATTCTGAATATTTTTTATTTTTTAAGTTTGTTTCTGAGGCTTTTTTTTCATGTTTTTTGGAAAATTTGGATTTTTTTTTTCTTCTGTTTTTCAGACTAATTTTTTGTTTTGTTTTTCGAACAATTTTTTCCCCTGTTCTTTGGACTATTTTTTGCATCTGTTTTTTTTTATTAAGAGCCAAACATTGTTAAATTTGATTTTTTTAAAAAATGTACTTGGTTCAAGACAGTGGGAGATAGTTCTATCTACTGTATATGTTGATGGCATTACTATTAGTCTATTGACTTCACGCAGCAGGCACCTGAGGACTTTGCGGGATGGAAAAATAATTTAAAAAAATGTTTGAAAAAAAGAGAAAAATTCCTCTGAAATACGGAAGAAAAAAAAGTCAGAAAAAAAAACAGTCCAAAAAATGATAAAATAATAGTTATTCAGAAAAAACAGATTTTTTTTCTTCTCCAAGTGAATGCAATAAGCTTCCATATAATATCAACACCACCACAATTATTTTCTCAGTCTTTACCTTCACATATATTCCATAATTGTTGGATTTTTCATGTCTAATTTAGCAGTTTTACGATGTAACCTCATTTAGCTTTATTGTTTCCTCATCCTGAACCACTATCACCGCCATCACCAGGTCATTTGGAGGTCAAAGTGCTTTCTCTCTCCTCGGTGCTGAGCCGAGTCAGCACTTTCCCACTTTAACGACTCATCTGGGAGGAGATTTAAGGCTGATGGATGCAGGGCAGAACATCTCAGCCAGTGAGTAGAAGAAATAGTAAGTTTTGTTTTGTCTTCTCGCCAAAACAAATTCAAGTTTGAGGGAAAGAAGTCAAGAAATTATACAAATACAGACTCATCCTTTTTTTTGTTCTTGGCAAGTGTGTAAACAACCTCGTCCTTGTCAGAATAGACATTGGGTCAGTGGAACAGATGAAACTGATCATTCGCTCGATGATCAATTTAGAGACGATACATTAAACATTCATGATTAGAGGGAAGAGCACACTATTAAAAGCCTGTGCACGCTCGAGAAGACAAAGCAAATTGCTGAAGATGGCCTACACAATAGGAACAAAACCCACTACTAGCATGACTAATCTGATGTCAGTATACTGTCAAAAAAGAAATAAATAAAAAATCTGGAGTGCCAAACATGTAACATTAATTATTAAAGTAAAATTAGGGGTGTTTATTATTAGCTTTTTGCTGAAATATATTTTATTAACAGACACCGATACATACACAGATTCCCCTCCACCTCATTTTAGGTCACATAATGTACATCACCATGGAAACAACAGGCTAAGCCGGCTACTTTTAATGTGATTCCCACCAGATGTATTCCACAAATAAACATCATCCATGCAAGCTTTAGTCATGGAAAAAGTGACATATTTGTTTTTAATGTTTTCTTAAAAAAAATATTACAATTTTTCAATGTGTATAAAAAAAAAAACCGAATACCAATTTAGACCAATATTACATTTCATGGCTAATAATGGCAGATAGCATCAAATAGAAACACCTAACATTGAATAAGCTCTAAATTAGTTTTATTATTAGTTTATATGTGATTTTGTGTTTATTTGTATTATTTCCATGGATCCCGAGTCTAAAACAAAGCTATCTATCTATGTATCAATCTATTAGCATATCAATCTGTCTATTAAGATCTCCATTATGTGCAGCAGAGCTAATTAACAGAATGTGCAAATTCAGAAACGTACATAACCTATATTTTGACTTTTATTCTGTGATGTGTGAATTAGGACAAGCAAGTCAATCAGTTGCAGCACATGTTTATTCAGGAAACAAATCATACCTCACACCTCAATTTAGACCTGCCACGTCAATGGTTTGATACAACAGTAAAAAAACTCAAAATGACACAAAGAGAGAAACAAAAGGTTGTCAAACTAAGATAAATAACAAACCAACATGTTTGCCACATAATAATGTCTTTCTCTCGCTCCCACCCACTGAATGGGACAAAAGCAAAACCACACAGCGACTCTCACTCCAAGAGCAGATTTTTTGCATTTAAATTATTTCAATTCATTGTTTTTACTATTTCAGTTGCAGAAGCTTTTAAGTCAGCCATTAGAAAATACAATGGATGTTGCGTTTTTTTTTTTTTTTTTTTCAGTATTATTACATTTTTTGTGATTTGCAAAAAACAAACAAACAAAAGAACATGTACATGTGGTAGTATTTTTAAAAGTGCGGTAAATGATGAATTAATGCAATCCTTTGGGATATTTTTCTATTTTTATCTTGTCTTCACAACATGTTTGGATGATGTGCTCGTCTTTCTTTTGCAACATCAAAAACTACAACTGTTTATCACCGGGATGATATTTAGAGGTAAGGCAGAGGGATCCTCTTCTTTACATGTGTTATTGACCTTCTGTCCAAAACAAGCTGCATAAACATCTATTCTAGCATATGTACACCACCCCCTACTGCTAACAAACAGCACTGCACACACATGGACTAAAGGCGTTTCTAGTGGTGGATTTGCAGTCTACTAAAAAAAAAAAAAGCTGAGGTTAAAAGGATTCTTTAGTCGGTGTTAATCTACGCAGGATAATCTGATCACTGATCTAAAAGCATTCTTGCAACCGAAACCAAACTGAAAAACAAAGCGACGTATCAAATACATCTTTCTGAAACAAGCAGTATCCATTTTCTTTGAGATAACAGTTGGTTTGAGTTCTTGGTGTGATTGTGACCAGGTGACATTTTACCAGCACATTTTTTTTTGATTTTTATTTTTTTAAGTTTAAAGCACCAAGTAGAAACAGATTCATCCCTGTACAGTAGCTTGTCTTTCTGATTATTATTAGACACCTTCTCAGGAAAATAGATACTTCCATCATCTCAGCATAGTTGAATTGTGACAGGTAAGGCATGAGGATTTAGTGTTTTGCTTCTTTTACCATTAATCTAATCAACCCCCCCCCCCCCCCCCCCCCCCCCCGTGCCCCCCCACCTGGCCCGTGTCCCAGCTTCCCACCCGACAGTAAAGGCTCCACTGATCTCTACTGGGGTTTAACTCAGAGATGTGATGTTGGAGCGACCGCCGGGGGGCACGACGATGCGACGTCCAGGAGGCCTGGCGGGAAGGTCGTCTGGGGTGGGGGGACCTGGATGGAGACGGATGAAAGGAGTGTATGTAAGACACATTACCATACCAGCATACACTTACCAAGACATATTCATTATGGAAAAAACACATTATTCATTCATATGCATTGTTTTTGCTATTGTTGTTTTAATGTGCAATTGTATTATTATTGTCATTATTCTCATTATTATTATGAATAACTAATTTTAGTTCTGGGGCCAAATACGGAGAAGTTTGAGCTTAAGTGGGCCACAAAATCTTCCCTTAAATTTCCCTGTTTTAAGGAAATTTCATGGAATCATTTAAAGAAAATGTGCTTTCAAGAATTTGATGTAAAAAATGACTGCTGACGTGCAATATAACAACAGGAAAACTGAGCTCTGCAAATATTGTGGATTTTTTTTTTGTATTTAGAGGCGCTGAGATATATATACCTGAAATAGTTGGTAATTTACAAAAGGTTTTGAGTTTTTTTTTATTAACTCGAGCAGGCCTAATTTGATGCTCGAATGGGCAGGGTTTGGCCCCCGGGCCTTGAGTTTGACACATGTTCTAAATAAATGAATTCATAAGGCAAATTTTTATACACGAGTCAATTCAATGTGCTTTACGTGATTAAACAGTGCAACTGAAAACATAAAAAAAAAAAACAGGGTTCATAAACATTTCACTCTTATCCAGTTAAAGTCAAAATATATTGAAAAATAAAAAAGTAATAAACACATTATTACTTCTTTTTTTTTTTGCATGATTTGTCGCAAATTGATCGACATGAGGTGTCTGTGGACATTATACAGACAATACTGGGACTTGAATCCCTGTCTGTTGCTTTTCCAATCACTCTTAGTTAATACTGATTAGTTTGTGTTAAATAAATAAATAGAGGTCATTAACAAACCCCTAAAACTATCATTTATCACACTCATTTTAACATGAATTGTTGACGCTAATACAACGTTTTTGAAGGACATTTCAGTTCATCTGCTGCAACTAATTACCAGTGTGTAGATAGTGGGTGATGTCAGTCAGTCTCTAAACAAACAATCCAAAATAAAAAAAATAAAATAAAAAAGTGAATAGCCTCGTGTGGAGAGTATGCCGTCACACACCTACAAGCTTGGACTGAGACGTGTAACTATTCCAGAGCCTGAGGAGACACGGTTAGACTGACTGACTTCACCGTAGCTTCATGTTCTCTGATGTAGAAATTCCTTCCAGGGGAGATCACTAAATGAGCAATGCTTGTAAAGACATATCTACCACTGGAATTATGCTTTTAAAATGACTCTTTTGCTCTGAAATAAACCATTTATAAGTTTAGTTTTGTGAGGCTGAGATAACTCATCTCTGACTTACAGTACATTTCTGCACAGTCAGCACATCTCCACAGAGACGCAGATGTCCAACAGGGCTGCTCTGATCTATTACATGACAAATACGTATTTTATTTTTTTATTACAGACTGTATCTAAATGCCAAACAGTATAACAGAAAGCTACAACTCTCATCCAACAAGACTCATGTTATGTTTACTTTGCTTTACTGCTTTATTGTTAAATCCATAAAAACACTCTCTGGCTTGAAAATAGATTTATTTCAGGGATCATATTTTGAATGTGTTTTAAAGCAGGACAATTTCACGCCGTTTAACATTTCATCTTAGCAGTTTATTTTTATATTGAACTATCAGCAAATAATATGTACAAATATAAAAGCATTATAGGAGCAGAATATTAGTTAAAAAAATAAATAAATAAATACACCAGCAAAATCATATACTGTATGCTCATATACTATCTTTTTATTCTGAGGGCGAGTAAGGTCTTACCTCATATAATATAAAATTACTTTTAATATATTAATTTACTGTAAATGGTTAATTAAAATAGCTTTAAAGAAAAAGAGAAAGAAAAGTTCTAAGATAAAAATACTGATTGTACATCCTAATTTAAAGCTGTTGGAAACTGTAATTTCTTTTAAACAGATAAAGACATAGTGTAGTGTCAAACTCAAGGCCCCGGGGCCAAATCCGGCCCTTTAGATCATCCAATTTGGCCCGCAGGAGAAAGTAACAATGATAGTGAAAACATGAATTATTGTGTAAATTATCAAATAATCCAGTTGTAGTTATCTCAAATTCACCAATGTAATGAAACTTGACAACAATCTTTGGCGCTTGCATTTTTCCTTTGTTTGGATCACATGAATGCAGTCATTTTTAATTGTAAATCGTGGAAAGAACTTTCAATATTTCCACAAATCTTGCAATTTCTCACAAACAATTGCACAATTTCCTCTAAATTACACAAAAATTGGTTACACAATTAATATTTTTTGGAGTGATATGAACTGATATTGACAAATAGGGCGCAAAGATGTAAACATGTTCTTTTTTCTTCAGATCAAACTGGTCCGTATTTGGCCCCTGAACTAAAATGCATTTGACACCCCTGTCATAGATCATTAAATTGACAATCACTTGCTTGCAAAAAGATGCAAAAGGTTAAACATTTGCACCTGAAAGTTTGTTTAAGTAAACACTGTAAACACTCTCTTACTGACATTGTTGCAAATGTTTTGCACATTGCATTGTGGGATGTGGAGTCCGCCAAACAGATGCTCGGAAGTGTTTTTATACTTCATTCTGACTGTGATTTCTTGTATTTGCCACTAAAATCTCTGCTAAAGTGACTTTCCAACACGGACTGAATGTTGCACAAAACAATAGCGGAAATGTACTTTGGGGCTTACACAGAAAGACCAGAATCTGGTTGTAATTAATTGTGATATCCCGGGAAATACCAGGAACAAACTAGAACAAAAATGGTGTCAACAAATCACTGTCCTTGTCTGTCGCAGAAAGTTAACACAAGAAATCGCATTAAAAAAAATGATGGAAAAACACAAAAGCACTTCACATCCCTTAATGCAAAGCTCAAAACTTTTCCCGACAACGTCAATAAGAAAGTGTTTACAGTGGAGATTGAAAAAAAAACTTTATTTCGAGTAAATGATCTTAGATACATTGATCTTCTGAGGCCTACACTGTCTTTATCTGATAGAAAGTGACCATCCCAAGCAGCTTTAAGAATGGGTACATTTGTTCTGAAAAAATCCAAACTTAACAACCCTTGAAAATATAGTAAAAAAAAAAAAAAATTAAATTAAATAAACAGAGATAATGCTCTAAAAACATTACAATAATCACTCTTTAAACAAGCCCAGAAAAACAAAATGAGCTGCCTCTTAGCTTACTGTGCAGACTTGTGGAAACTAACCACTGGGGAAAAGAAAACAAAAGCCTAAATCAAAAGTTTGTGACGTGATTCACAGAAAGAAGAAGAAGAAGGAGTTCAGTGAAGACGAAAAACATGACGGAGAACGCAACGAATGTACATTTGTTCATATGGTATAAATTACTGCACTATGGGGATGTGTGGAAAACGTGCTTATCGGAGGGCAACAGGATTACCTGACAGAGTGAATCCAGACTGGTGGAGGTTTCTGACAGGCTGTTTGGTTGGAGAGGAGCGCGCTGAGGCTGACGGGGTTCCACCACGGGACATGGAGAACTCAGACACTGGACCGTCATACATTCCCCTGGGCACTGCCCGGAGAACTGCCAGCTGAGGGGGCACAACAGAAGACAGGAGAATAAACCCTGTAGTACTGAACAGACACAGTGTAAGAATAGATGAATAACCTCTAACCCTAACCTGGAATAAAAACTGATTTTAAAGGGAAAGAAAAACCTTTCTAAAGTCTTCCAGTAACATTATGTTGTTAGGGGACAGGCAGTTGTCTGAAGCAAGATGTGAGAGAATGTTGGAAGCTTTGGCTGAAGTTAAAAAGAGACATCTGTGAATGGAGAGAGCATAGCTACCAAGATAAACAGTTACACTCTGTTACACTCTTACAGCTTCTCTACAGCAACATGAGAGGAAAGATGTGGTCATTTAGGGTTTAGGGAACAAAAGAATACCGTGAATACAGTTTTATGTATAAGGCTGACACTCAGCTGTTTAAAAGATAAAAAGAAAAACAAACTGCTTGAGAAAAGTGACGGGAATAACATTAAAATCACACTTGATCTTTTTATTTTTCACCTATTTATGAAAGATCACGCCGTAAGGCAGTGGTTGAAAACGTGTGGACACCTATTATACCAACTGATATGTAATTACAGAACTGTCTCCTGGGCAGAAACCATCGTACACTGATAGCATTCACCAAGGCCTCTGCCTGAGGAGGCGCCCGCTATGTTGTTAATTAAAATTAATTCATTAAAAATTATTGGCAAGGATGTTGCAGTATCACGATACTTGGGTCACAATACCATAACATCACGACGTCACAATATTCTACCCAGTTAATATCAAAATTAAACGTAGAGATGAAAAATCAAGTTGCTGTATATGTTCATCAGAAGATATTGATCACTCAGAGGACAAACTGAGTCAAAACTGTTTACTTCAAAACATCCTATTTATTATTTATTATTAGTGTTTCTGCACATTTTCACTGAAAAAAAATAATGCATTGTTACACTGAAACTACTGTGTAGACGTCTCAAAGTAACCATGACAACACAATGACGGCATTGTAACAACTGTAAGTGAGAACATTAAGGATAAATCACCCTGAGTTACTGATAATGCACAAAAAGAAGAAAAAATAATTTCTCTGATTGTGTCAGTTTAAACACTGATCTGAACAGATCATATGAAAATAAAATGCCTGTGCAGCAGAAAATATGTCCACGAAAATGTGAAAAATACAATAAGAAAAATAATGATTAACTATCAAAAAAAAAAAAGTTATTATTCTAAATCGAAAAATCAATTTAAAATTGTCACCCAAAAAATCTATATATATTGTGAAATCGATTTTTTTTCACACCCCTGGTTATGACTCGAGGTGTCCCGATCTGATATTGATATCGGACATCAGGCCGATATTAGCCTGAAAACGAATACCGGATTAAAATTTCCGGATTTACCAATATATCTTTTTTTATTTATTTTATTCAATTGTAGAATACTGTAAATATTATGTTGAAGGTTAAAATGTATGTAACCAAATGGTTATTAATAAATGGGTCAGTTTTTCTCATACCTACTGTTGCTGACTATTGTTCTCTGTTTGAATAACATCACTTGATCACTTTTCTAACATTCCACACTACAAAATAAGTAAATATTATTTTTTCATGAAAAAAACAATTTTTTTAAAATGTAAACGTATGATTCATGCTGATATCGGATTAATATCGGTCTCGGACGATACGCAAGGATGCAATATTGGTATCATATCGGATATAAAAAGTTGTATCGGGACATCCCGAGTTATGACTACCGCTATCAGCAACATGCATAAACCTGAGAGCACTAAACAACAGCAGATTAACTGAGGCACACACACTGACCGGTCTGTTCCCCAAAACCCTTTGACAAAATACATTCTGTCCGCATCTGACCAGCAACCCTAAAGCTTGACTCCGTCTCATTCATCCAAAACCGCCACATCAGTTGGCGGCTCGTCTGAAGATCTAAATACGTCAGATAATGAGGTAAGGGCAGAAGTTTCCTTCTTCACATTTCAGATGGAAATCAGTGCCTTGCTTATTAAATAATTGACTCGATAAAGAACTCATTAAAAATCTTAGTTGATTGGTGGTAAAATTGTGCATCAATCTTATTTTAAACAAAAAAACCCCAACAAAACCCACTAAAGCTTGTTCTTGAGCCAATTTTGCATCACAACAACCCACATGTTTAGAGCAGCGTCCATTAAAGGTAAAGTCAGACAAGTTGGCCATAATAAAAAAGACTTTTCTTTTTGGCTTAATTCCTCCTCAGCAATGATACTTGTTTATCTGTTCATCCTTTTATTCAGTTAATATGATTTTTTTTTGTTTTTGTAACATTTGGATTTGTTTGGTTTCTTCTTCTCCCATTAAAACCAATTATCATGTTTTGATTTTTTTTCTTGCTCCAACTTGTTAGACTTGTATAACTAAATGGTTGTTTTACTTCTCATTTTAGGTATAATGTGTCTAATTAGGTTGTGGAATGAAGCCTGTGGCTGTTAAATTCTTCTTCCTGTAAAAAAATAAGAACCCTTAAGTACTTTTCAATGCTATGCTGTGATGGGAATTAATTATAGTTTACAAAAAAAAAACATTTACAGCTACAGTCAGCACTCACCTGCTTCCTGGCTTTGATGCGCTTGTAGGCGAAGTCGGGGAAGGAGGAACAGGGAATGAAGCGTCCGACTCCAGAGGTGACGTGCAGCTTTCCATCCTCCAGAACAATCTTACCCTGGCATATCACCACCGTAGGAGCTCCTCGCAGCTCCATGCCCTCAAACACATTGTATTCAGCAGCCTGAAACACAAAATCAGACTTCAAGCAGATCTACAAGGGTGAATGTGAAGAGATTCCATTATACAGTTACACATGAATCATCATTTTTAAAAGATAAGATCAGTAAAAACTTTTTTTCTGTTGAAAACTACTGAAGTATTAGAGCTTCTTTCTAATATCTGTCTTGCTTTGATCAACGTAGATAAGTTCAACCTAATGGTATTAGTTCAATCTCTTGCCATCGTTGTTTTTAGAAAGTGTCTATTTGTACGGTTGGCGTACGGTATTGGTACGGTAACCGAAGTACACGTACGTGGGTAACTTAGGGGTAGGGTTAGGCTATAACCCAATATCGCAACAATTTTTAGGGTTACGGTTAGGTTTAGAGTAAGGTTTAGTCTTAGTCACATGACCTAAACTGGCCAAATAGGGGCGCCGCGTACAGATAGAATATCGGTATATTGATACAGTAACCATACGGATAGCCACTGCCTTCTTTTTTACATGAATACAAGAGTGTCAAACTCATTTTCACTCAGGGTTCAAATACAGACCAGTTTGATCTCAAATGGCTGCAGATTTTAGGTTTAGAAAATTAAGAATTTCAACATTATTGTGCCCTAGTTTGCCCTTTACATGTGAAGTATGTAAGACACTGACAATATCCAAGCGTTTAGTGAGATACAGTATCAGTCCCTGCATGATCTTTACTTTAAATTTCCTTGATTTGGTGATCAAAATTTGAGTTCTTTTAACAATTTGAAATAAAAAAATGAATTCCATCACGTAATATAAGCATGATGAAAACTGTAAGCCATGCAAATATTGTGGAGTTTCATTGAATTTGTGCATTTGGAGGGACTTTTTTTTCTCTGTTCCTAGCGGGCCAAATTGGAAGGTCTAAAGCTGGGATGTCAAACTAATTTTAGTTCAGGGGCCAAATATGGACCAGTTTGATCTCAATTGGGCCGCAGATTTTAGGTGGGGAAAAAAGAACATTTTTAACATCATTGTCCCGTAGTTTTTAATATCAGTCCCTGCTGGATCTTTACTTAGAAAATTCTAAATTTAGAACCAATTTTTGTGTAATTTATAGAGGAAATGTGTGGAATTGTTTGTGAGAAATTGCAAGTTTTATGGAAAAATTGAGAGTTCTTTCCACTATTTTCAATTAAAAATGACTGCATTCATGTGATATAAACAAAGAAAAACTGCAAGCCCCTAAAAATATTGTAGAGTTTCATTACATTGGTGAATTTGAGATATCTACAACTGGGTTATTTGGTAATTAAAACAATAATTCATGTTTTCTCTGTCATTTTAATGTTCTCCTGCGGGCCGAATTGGTTGATCTAAAGGGCCGTATTTGACACAAATACATTAACTCACTCAGTGCCATTGACGAGAAAACTCGTGAATTGCGTTTTTTCACGGAAGTTGCTAGGATACACTACAGATACAAAATACAGTAGCAAAACATTCAATTGTGAGCCAGATAGCAAAATAATAATAATTTTGTCATCAAAAGCCTTGTCTGTGTCTTTTTTTTTTTTTTTTTTTGAAGGAAACCAATGTTCAATACATTTTTAGAAAAAGTTTGCTTTTTGCTCTGAAACTGGCATTTGTGTAAAACTTGCTCTACTCAACTGCTGATTACAGAAGAACGAAACAAGCTACAAAATAATTTTTGTTTTCTGATGCAAATGAGACTTTAATCTTTCAGAATCTGGTGTTAGGTTTCAGATTGTCATAGTAGAAAATGTTCTGTGGGTCTTCAAACATCAGTCAAAATTCTCCAAATTGGCTGGTACTGAGGGGGGTAGAAAGTCTGAAAATGGCTGGCACTAAATGAGTTAATAAAACTTGCACAGAGAAGCAAATATAAAGTTGTTCTCCCTGTATGGCTAAGAGTCTTTTTGTGTGTGTGTGTGTGTGTGTGTGTGCGTGTGTGTGTGTGTGTGTGTGTGTGCGTGTCTTCCTTCTGATTTGAATCTCATCCGTCCACTTTATTTACACTGCTTTTTCCAGTTGTTTACTTTCGGTGTTGTCCCCTCAGTCATTACTGCATTCCTGCTTGATTTGTGTATTCTGTTGCACTCTTTAAACTTTACATCCTATTCACTCGTTCACTTTCCATCACGCCAATCGATTTGTGCCACGTTGTGATCTGTGCTGGTCTCCTCCCCTCATTCCATTGTTCCTAATTTCCTCTGCACACGGAGCCTGTTCTCAGCTGCCGTCCAAACCCAGGCCAGAACAGGACATAACTGAGGCCGAACTGTATGCCAAACATGATTTCATGGCTGAGCTCAATGTTTCTCAGTGTAACTCAAAAGCCTTGTCTGCATCGATGCATTTGGATGTTAATAAAACAAAAAAAAGCCAGACCAGATGTGGGTTTACTAATAAAACAGACAAAGTTGAAGAATGTGAAAAAAAGGTGGTAAACACGATCCCTCAGGATGTGAATAAAGCTGATTTATTGGATTAAAAAGGGCCAAGTTTCATCACCATCAAGTGATCCTAGTTTAGAAATTAGACAATCTTTTCCTTCATCTCTGTCTGCTGTAATGTCATTCCGTTCTTGGAATTTCAACCCGTCTTGTGTGTTGGGGTCGACTTCAAACTAATGCAGCAGTGGCATTTTGGTATGTAATAATGATATTAGCACGTAATCTGGTAATGGCTTGGAAAAATGGAGAGAAATGACCTTTTTTCACATAAAAAGTGAGGTCATGTAGGCAAAAATGTGCAATTTCTAATTTTTATTACAATTCTCTCTCACTTCTAGGATCATAAGTTGCTTTCTTTCTGACACTTTTACACCCTGAGCAGGATTTCAAACCAACATTTCCTGGAGCTGTTTGATTAAGATAACGATGCCGATGTATAAACATTAAAACACAAAATACGTGAATTAAAAAAATGTGTGGGAGACTTCAAGAATCACATCCACAGCTGGGCACAGCTGCACCGTGGGAACATGTATAATCCTATAACTCTGTTTTAAAGTTATTGGGGTTTTTTTAATAATATTACTAAATTTAGGGTAAAAACCTGTGTTTTTGTAATGTTTACCTTCAACTGTCCCAAATTTGCATCTATGATTGTTTAAATCTCCTCCTGGGCTCAAGCTCTGTGTGTGTGTTTGCCCAGTGATGCATGAACAGGGTGTTCATTGTGTTGCTATGTCAACAGATGTGTTGAAGTGCATGATTATTAGAATCAGGTGGAGACGATTGTTGAAAGGTGAGGCAGAAAAAGCTTTTTCCCATTAATAATAATGCATGTGCAATAAACAGTATGTTAACCCTAAACGAGCAGATTCCACAGCCTTACTTTCTTAATATAATATAATGCTCTACAGCAGAGGTTCCCAACCTTTTTTTGGTCATGACCCCATTTCGACATCACAAATGTCCGACGACCCCAGAAACATTTTGACTTATTTTTTTCTAGAATTAGTTTGTGATCATGTTTATTATTTATTTATTAGTGCACAAAGTGACAAGTGCGCCACCTCAGATATTCTTATACTGCATTTTATCTAAACTAAGTATAGGATGCACTTATTTGATATTGTGATGTGTATTTGAAAAATAATAATTCAAAAAATTTCAAAATACAATTTTTATTTAAATCTGGAAGCAGTGGTGTAAGTGCCTTTTAAAATTTGACTGTTTTTTACGTGTTTGTTCGTTTATTGTCTATCTATCTATCTATCTATCTATCTATCTATCTATCTATCTATCTATTTTTACACAAGTCTTTTTAATTCCAGGTGTCCCCAAATGGGGTCCCGACCCCAAGGTTGAAAAAAACTGCACTACAGCTAAGGTATATACGAGCTTTTCTCTGACATTCAAATTAATCAAATCAGTGAATTAATTTGAAAGCCTCTTAACGTTTCCCAATCGCATTTCAATTAAACCATCAGCGATTTATTACGATCCCTTTTTAATTCTAAGTGGAAGCACATTGAGTACAGCACTGCAGGATCACATTTAGAAACTTCATTAATTAGAAAAATACCCATTAAACGTAATGTGCTCTAGCCAAAGATACCTTCTACTTTTGTGTTCTTTTTGATACCCCAGACCAAAACCAATGTAGGTTTTTCATGTGAATGCATGTAACTATGAGTTCTTTACCCTCACTTTTACAGCTCTGAGACTCTTCCGATGTAATGAGGTATAACCTTACAACGTGAGCTGAGTTAAATGATTGTTGAACATCCACAGAGGATTCATTTCCGCTCGGAGGAGCTGAGAGCTATCTGGAAACCGCACAAAAATGCACTGACCTTCCCTCGCCCTGCGCTTTAAGTGCTTCCTCTGCTTTTCTTACACACTCACACATCCACAGGAACGCTTTTCACACAACTTCAAACACGTTTCTTGTATTTGTTATCTTTTCTGCCTATAAATCAAAGTTGACGTATCAAAAAATGTAAATGTCAATGAAAATCTGTTCCAGATGTTTTTCATTCCAAAGTGAGATGTGAAACGTGGAGTGAATCTGTTCTGACCCAATAATATCACCGCGATAGGCCTACACACGTTTGTGCACGTCATCATAAATAACCCTATTTGTCAACACATTATTCTGACCCCCATGAGTTGATTAAAACAGATTACCTATAAGCAGCAAGGGAACATGATTTATTTAAAGTCGTTTCTATGAGGCCTGAATATGTTTTAATAAGCAGAGACTTGGGTAAGTTTGCACCTCTGTGTCCCATTAACTAACGTGTTGAAGTCAGTTTGTAACAAAAGTAGTTGAATCTTGGGAAAGCATTGGGAGACAGAGAAGGTGGACCCTTCTGGTTTTTGTAAAAAGACGGGAGTGTCGCTAACCTAGGAGTGCTACCTAAACCTAGGGGTGAAAAAGAAAACACACAAACCGAGTTGTGTGTCTTGGCAGTGATGGTAGAAACGGAGTCTGTGTCCCAGATGACCAGATCAGCATCGGAGCCCACGGCGATCCGCCCCTTCCGTGGATACAGGTTCAGGATCTTGGCTGCATTTGTGCTGGTGACGGCCACAAACATGTTCTCATCCATCTTACCCGTAGTCTACAAGTAAATACACAAACACATAATGACTTGTTATCGCACCTTAAAGGCTAGGAAGACATTTCCATCCCCATTAATAACAATACAGATTTTTAGAAAAATCGCGATAAAATGAGCAATCCAGATTCGATCCAGATGAAACTCTGTGGGATAATTAAAAATCCAACCTGACATAACTGAGCAAAATCTCAGAATGATCGGTCAACTACAAACCGAGATATTATTTTTTTAAATTTCGCAAATTATGAAAGATAGGTATTATTTGATCCAGAATCAGTACATTGATCTGGATCGCCTCCAAAATGTAATGGAATGTTCTTTGTCATAAGGTCTATCTTTAGTTAAAATCTTGTCAAAATCTGTTTAGTGCTTTTGAAATAATCCTGCAAAGAGACAAACAAATACATAAATTCTGGTGAAAAATATTATCTCCTTGACAAAGGTGAACATTGGTCACTTAAAGCATGACAATGCTACAGTTTCTAATGATTAATAATTAAAATAATTGTGTTGGCAGAAGGAGAGGAGACTAAAGCTGGAAACTTTTTTTTTTTTTAGTTTGAGATAAAAAAAAAAAAAGAAAAGAAAAAAAGCAAGAAAAGGATTATTTTTCTCCTCTTTTTGAATAATATGCTAAGGTTTCATTTATAAAGACAACTTTGACCAAAGTGGATTTCCTAAGGAGCAGTTGTCTGTATAAATTAAACTTTAACGTATTAAATATTATTCATTTTTTAAAAATAGCTGGTCTAAACCAGTCCTCACCACAGCTTTATCCCAAATGAGGGTCATTCTTTCCTCCACCCCGTTGACGCCCTCTGGGATCTGAGTGAAGTCATCTTTACCGATGGCTTTCTGGGCCACGCTGAAGGTGCAGTGAGCGCTGCCAGTTACACTCAGGTCTCCACTGGAATGGGAAGACACAAGGAAATTGGCACGATACTATAACTCATCAGTAGATCAGTATACAATGGAAAAGCTGTGCAAACACAAGGAAACATGTCCATTGACTCGGGCTGGAGAGAGAAAGCAGAAACAATGCAGTCACTGAAAGGAACAGAGATTTAGAAGCATTGCAGAATGATTTCCCTCCAGCACAAGCCATTACCGATGCTTCCTGTTTCCACATGGCATATACTGTAATAACTAACTCACTAACCACAAGGAGTCCAGGGTTTGTGTACCAACTAGTGACATACACATTTTATTGTTTTTATCATTCTCCTTTTCTAAAGCAGACATGAGAATCTGGTGGGCGGGGGGCAACATACGGCCTTCTGTCTCATTTTGTGTGTGTTCCCCCCCACAAAGTAGTGACATCAAACATACACAAGTGACACTAAAAAAAGACAACAAAATGCACAAAATAGCAGCAAAATTACAAAAAAATGACTCCAAAAAAACACAGAATATGAGAGAGAAATATAGAAAATAAAAATAGAAGAAGAAAAAGAAAAAAGAAATAACTTGCAAGATCATCACTACACAGATTCTCAAAGTAACATACAAAATGATGTCAAAAATACAAAAAAATTACTGCAAAATTACAAAAAAAGACATAAAATTACAGAAAAATGCATAAAAATTACTCTAAAACAACAACAAAATGATAGAAATAACTCCAAAAACACAAAATAAAACAAAAACACATAAAATCACTGCAAAAATATGTAGATTTACAGAAAATAACTCACAAAAATACGAGAAACAACAACATACAAAATAAGACATTAACACACCATTGATGATTTTCTTTTTTCCTGCATAAATACTCAGATTGGTCATTATAATAAATGCTGACATAAATTCTGATCATGTGGCCCTCGGATCAGAAACTTATCACTGTTCTAAAGGAAAACATAAGCATGCCTCGTTGCTCAGATCTAACAGACAGTGGTGCTCCGTACCTGGACAGGAGAGTGTTCAGGTAGTCTGGGGTGGTGGGATCAGGGCTGAGAGGAGGGGAAGTGACAAAAGAAGCTGCTTTGGCCCAGTTCTTGCTCCAGTAATGTGTTCCATCAGTGCCCAGGCTTGCTGTGATTGGCTCTCCAAACACAACATTTCCTGAGGGAGGATTTCACAGAAAACAACAAGTTTCACATGTGAAAAGATCAAAAGTGCGAGACGCTAAGTCTATGAATGTGTTAGAAGTTTAATCCTCCTAAAAGCTTTAAATGTCACCCTGCACCAAATGTCGCTTCAGACTATTTTCCCATGAATGAAAATACACAATCTTTCATTAAAACAAATCAATATTTCATTTAATTTCTAGTTTATGGATTAAAATGTAGAATATTTAACGACATTTTAGCGTTCACTTTTCAGAAACTAAGCTGCATTGTATATAAAGCTTATTTAGTGGGTCTCGACTGTGAAATCCGGCAAGTATTTATACAAAATTCACAGGAAACACACACAAAAATTTTTTATTTAATTTCTAATTTCAACTTTAATAATATTTAAAATAAAAACACCTGACTTCAAATGATAATCTCAAATTTAAAGCACTTCCTGTTTATTTCTTGGCGTCCACGTGTTTGCATTTAAACTCATATCTATTTGCCCAGTGCTCAGATACAATAGTGTAAATGTGAAACTGTGTTTACCTTTTTTCCGGGCCTGTGAGATGATGTCAGCAGCACTCTTGCTCATGACCCGAGTTACATAGAGAGGACAGTTGGTTTGGCTGGCGATGGTGACGGCACGAAACACAGCTTCTGCTTCCACCTACAAAGACAGCAGGAGCAATACATGAACCTATGAATCCACCATGATAAGGAGAAAAGGAAATACACTCAAACATCATGTACATACAGTATGTGATCCTATGGGAAATTGTCTATATACAGCATCTAACTGCTGAAACATTTGCCACACCGTGACAAAGTTTAACGCATGCAAATAGTCTAAGATACAGAATTTATTTTCATCTTCTTTCCTCCTACTTAAGTAAATTGCGGCTGCAAAGTATTGACACCAAACAAAGTGAAATAAAAAAAAATACACAAAATGGCAAAATAGCACAAAAACAAAGGCATAAAATAATGGAAAAAATACACTAAAAGACTGTAAAAATATAGAACAGTATACAAAATGACATGAAGATACATTAAATGACTCATGCATCAAATGTCTCCCAAAAACACAAAATATCACAAAAATACACCAAATGACAAAAAAATAAATACACATTAAGTGTTCAATGCATGCAGTCTAAGTTTGTATTAGATTGTGATGTGTATCTATTTCTAACAAGATACAGAATTGATTTTCATCTTCTTTCTCCTTCTAAAGCACAATACAGCCCCAAAGTATTGACACCAAACAAAGTCAAAGAAAAAATACACATAATGGCAACAAAATAGTACAAAAAGGCATAAAATAATGGAAAAAATACACAAAGACTGCAAAAATACACACAAATACAGAACGTAGTATACAAAATGACGTGAAAAATACATAAAATGACTCATGACATGACCAAACAGGAACAAAAATACACAAAATGATTAAAAAACACACAGATCGTAATGATCGTAATGTATAACTATTTCTAACAAGATACAGAATTAATTTTTGTCTTTTTTTTTCCTTCTAAAGCACATTGCAAACATCAAACAAAGTGAAAGAAAAAATACACAAAATGGCAACAAAACAGTCAAAAAATGCACAAAATAATAAAAGAAAATACATAAAAAAGACTGCTTAAACAAAAACAATTACAAAAAATTATACAAAATGACAAGAAAAATACATAAAATGACTCATGATAGACCGAACAACAACAAAATTACATACAATGATTTGAAGAAAAACCCTACATATTCCCAATAAAATGTACAAAATAAAGACAAAGATACAAGAAATGTCAACCAAAAACACAAAATGCTACAGAAATACACCAAAAGACAAAAAAAAAAAAAAAAAAGTTTTTCTTTCCTGTATTAATTGGTTATTACTTTCTGATAATATGTTTCTAGTGTTAGACAAAATCACACATTCATGGGGTAAGCAAATAACACAAGAAGCTTAAAAAGGTCAAATGATGATCTCATAGCTGTCCGTTTTCCAAACAGGAGGAAACATTTCCTTAATACGTTGCGGCTGGTTTTTTAGCTTTTCATTAGGAGCATTGAATGAGTAAATATTTCCACAGGTCCAATGATTCCTAAAGGTTTTCCTCCTTTCCAATGTGACGCTACGTCTGCAGCTGATGACTGCGTCGCCTCCGAACTCAGCCTCAGGGCATTAAAATAAATGACAAACAGGACACAAGGACTTTGAAAAACATCGGATACTTCTCGGACTCGGGTAAAGTGAATCATTGCATTAACTGTTGCATTTTTACGGCTTCCCTTGATTGCATGACCATTTGATAGTGGTGAGACAGCATTGCTGCGGAGCCTTGTGAAAGGAAAATCAACGCTCCAGACAAATGCAGGGAACTTTGCTCAGTTGAAAACACAATTTTGATTTTTCATGTTAACGAAACAAACAAAACACCAGAACCAGAGAAATGTCACTCAATGCCAATAATGCATCTGACACCACAAATAAAAAAATGTTTTTATGTGCAGTGAAAACTTTTTTTTTATAGCCAATAAAGCACTTTTATTTTACTTCTGTTTAGTCTGACATTATTATACATTAACAGTAAAATACATACCTCCTCTGGTCGACTCAGCACATGTCCCTCTGGTCCAGTGATTCCCATCTGCAACATTCGTGCCTGCTCCTGTGAAACAATTTAATAAAACAGCTGCAGTTAGCTATTATTAGCTGCCACATTTGACTATTAAACAAATTACAGCAAATAAATGACTCAATTACTGTATTTTTATAAAGCTGCACTGAAAAACTGCTACTTCATTTTCCTTTTTCTTTTCCTGCTCAAAACTCACTTTCAACACGTTTCAGGAAATTGGTTCCAACAGCTCAAGGAGCTAACTTTGGTTAGCGACAAAAATGACACAAGCTTACTCGACGATAATAATAAATAATTCACTCACTTTTTAGTCTGTAAAACTTTCTAAACACCACTTCAGTGCAAAGGATACACTTTAGTTTAAAGTTCTAAAGTTAACATCGCAAGAATAATAAACGTAGACATAAATTTAGCTACTGCTAGCTTAATTGCTAACTACTAGCTAGCTACTGAATCCGGGAGTTGATACGTTTTAATATGTTGTTACAGTTTAATTTAGGCAGAGCTAAAGACAATAAATAAATACATAATTAAAAAAAAAAAAATGAAAAATAACGCTGTAATTGTGGGATAACAGTGGAGCCCATCAAGGCTAATACTTAAATACTTTAACTTTGCAAAACTCAGCTGAAACAAACCAGTTTTTAAAGACACAGCTGTATAACATTCTACAAATAAACTTCTTTTTTCCTTGAATACAAGTCGTCTACAGGCTAAAGGTCTGATAAACAATGTATACATCTTTACATTCATAAAATATGCCTTCCAGCACCGAAAAACTAGATGATGCTATTTAGAGCTTCTGCGTAGGAAACTGATATTTATATTAACTTATCTTGAATAAACATCATCAGAGAGAGACAGCATACTTATGTTCTGTTTACCAAGTCTCAACATTTATCCATGGTGGTTATGATTAAATAGTAGCAATAGCTTCTACAACAGCACTATTAGTGTTATCTACAGCAGTCTAAACAAAGCGATCCAAACCAACTTAATCTGAAGAGTTTTTTTTTTAATTCTTGGTCTCACACATGAACATAAATCAGGTTTCTATAAAGTTTTGCTTCAGTCTGAAATCTAAAACTGAGCTGTATCAGATTTGACTCAGACAAAATCCAGGCCACAGTCTGGAGGTCTCACGGAAGTCGCGTTATTATGCATAACATTGTTGATTCATGTATTCATAGTCCTGTACAGCCCTGTTTAAAATACCCATGTCACTGTTTCCCAGGACTCTATCACCAGGGAAAGCGTGTTTAGTATGTAGGCAGCAGAGATGACAAAGGTCAAATAAAGTACACCATTAAAAAAAAAAAAAAAAATGCCACGGTGAATAAAAGCAGATGGCAGTGTTGGACATAGAGTGAAATATAGATAGATTAAGATAAAAGAAGCCCCAGCACAGACAGGAACGTGAAACTAGTTTAATGCATGTTTGTTACCTCAGCAATTATCTCTCCGTTCTCAGCATGAACTTGAGCAATGCCTCCCCTCTCTGCCAAGAACGTGAAGATCTCATAAAGCTGGAGAACACAAAGGAAAACAACACAATTATGTTGATGTAGTTATTACAATAAACCCAATTCCCATTGCCCTAAATTCTTTTATTCTCAGAGCTTTAATTATTGTGTGAAAAAACTAACTCTTTGTACGATGTGCAAAGGTGGTTGTTGTTTTTTTTTTTTTTTCTTCCAAAGCTGCATGACATCAGATCTTTCAAGCTGAAGTTTTTCCAAATGTCTCATGTGGTCCTCTGACCAAACAAGTTAGCTACGGCAGCATGCAAACATTATGGGTTCAGACTCACACTGTCTGGAAGTAAATAGAATACAGCCTCAAAAACCAAAGAACTTAGGGGAAAAAAAGTTTTAAAAAAAAAGTATATAAATTGTTTTAGACTGAACTAATATAGTGTATGAACCTTTCTAGTAGAGTTGAGACGATATGCTTTTGTCTAAATATGATACATTGGTGCCGATTCTATTTCATGTCTGATTTATTAAGTATTGCGAATCTCACCCCTTCCTCTCCTTTTAATAAAGTGTTTCTTACCCTTCCTTAGGGAGGGTGGGAGATGGTCACAATTATATAATAAATGTATTTATTTAATTGCAATAATAAAACATGCATAGCGTAATTTTAAATCATCTATTTTCTTCATCTAAAAACAAAAGTTGAATCAAACATTTTATACAAGTTAGTCTGACATTTATTTCAACTGCGGAAACATGTGCAGCACACTACAGCTAGTGTTAATCTATAAAGATATGCACACATGGTAAAAAAATATATAATTTTTTAATCAATTCTGGGGAGCAATATAGACTTTTTTGATATCATAACAAAAATATTGCTATATATCGTGAATCAATATTTTTTCTAAAGCGTGTGCTGGAAAATAAGGCGTCATCATGAACCCTTCTCTATTCAAATTGCAAATGCGATCAGGTGGAACAAGTTAAGCATTAAACAAAACATTTTTGTACAACTCAGTAATAGATTTGATCAGTAAAATATATTAAATAAAGCAGTTTGTGCTTTGTATCCATACAGTTCAGCTGTGTTAGCTTAGTACAGTTTTTGTACCTCACTGTTGTTCATCTGGTAGTAGTCCTTGTAGGCCATGTACACATGGAATGAGTTCACACCTAAAAAAAAAAACATTCAAAATTAATTCATCCAAACTGCACCATTCACTCTTATTAAAACTTTTAATAAAGTGTTCATTCATTTCTGAGATTTTTTTTAATCCATTCTCTTAAATGGTTTCACATACTTGGTTAAATGTATGTAAATGTGTGTAGAAGGTTCACACGTAGCCTACTGTATTGCATTAGGGCAGGCTCTAAGGAGGATATTGTGGCTTGCCTTTCTCTTTAATGAGATTGTCGACCTCCTGCTTAACGCTGTCGTTCCAGTGGGTGATGTCCACGTGAAGGGAGTAGTCGCAGCACGATTTCTCATCAGCCCACTGCCTCCACTGATCAAAGGCCTCCATCAGGCTAGTACCAGGCTCTGGGATCACGTGATCCACTGATGAAGAAGGAAGGTGGAGTAGAAAAGGAACCATGACAGTTAGTGAGGCGGTTTGTAGATAAAATGGAAAAACAAATACAATACAATGAATCAGACAGGGCCGGCCTTCCTGACAGGCAACACAGGCGGCCGCCCAAATTACACCCCCCCCCCTACAATTTTTTTAATTTTTTCATTTATTTTTTAAAATAATAATTTTAAACGTGAAACCCACCCTTTACAATCACTGTACATGTTTTCTCTTACTTGAATATTAATATTAAAAATCTGTAACTATACCTGCTAATCTCCTGGCCATATTTATATTTATTTTATTTGAATTCTTGTTCTATTCTATATAATTCTATTGTGTTGTTTGCACATTGTGTTCTTTGGTTTTAAGATTTGAGAGTTAGTGACTAGTAAAACCAAACAGAAGCAGAACTACTCTATATAAGTAGGGGTGTCCTGATCCGATACGATATCAGCTCTAATCATATACTTTTAGTATTCCATACTACTTTTTGTAGTATGGAATGTTAGAAAAGGATTGATCAAGTGATATTACTCAGAGAACAACAGTAGGGGCATCAAATGAAAACTAGCCTCTTTAGGCTAACTCTGAGTCATTAACAGCATGTCTGTTAATTAATGTGCATTGTCCCTTTTAAATAATCAATACATTTAAATTTAAGTCCCTGAAAAATACCCCACTCCCCAAAAAATAAAATAATAATAATAATTATTATTATTATTATTATTACTATTATTATTATTATTATTATTATTAATAAAAAATAAAGATTACTAATAATAATATTAATAATAAATAAGCTATTTTCTATAGACCATACAGTATACTGTGGATTTAGAACATTGCGTGCTTTATACGGTTTTTATTCACAAATATAAACCATATTGTCAGCATTAGATTTCGTTTCTGGGTGCATGTGAGCTGTATTGCTGAAATAACCTTTAAGCCTCAAACATCCGTCCTCGAGGTAACTGCAGGGTGATTTTAAAGAGAAAAGTCTCTCAACCTTCTGGCTCGGTGAATAATAAACAAGGCCGTCTGCTGGCAAACTATCTAACAGGCTTCTTTAGCTCATTAAAGAAAGCTTGATCTGCTTATGCTAATAGGATAGAGCTGGATAAGGCAGTCACAAAGATCCAATAGAAAACACTGCTTACAAATGGCACTGTGGCTGCCGTCATAGGAAACGTGCTTATTTACAGGCACTCGATTATAACGTCAAACTTATATCATGACGGGAAAAAAATAAATCGGAAAAATCACAGTATGAATTTACTCCTTTTAACCTCCTCCACCCCTTGGAAAATAATCCCTTATGAATGGAGCTCATGAATAGAGTCTGTTACAGTGTGTCAGTGACTGTGGGCTCTTTGAACACAGAGCAGTACTGACAAACACATACAGACACTTAGAAGTTAACAATTTCATTATGTAGCAGATGCTGGCTGGAATTTTGTACCATCTCTACTTTTTGTAAAGAACAAACAAATGATGTAAAAACTGATTTATGCAATGATTAAAATTCCAACCCCCAAAAGTCCCGCCCCTTTGCTTTCAGTCTTTTGTGCAATCTTTATTTGGAGAGTTGCCCAAACATTCTGTTTGTCTCTGTTGTACAACCCAGACAGAGTTTTATGTAAATTACCTTAAATATGTCAAGGTTTCATTTTTTCAGACACATTTTTCAGGAAATTTACTTTGATCTCCTGACACGTTTCGACTGTCAACTGCCAGTCTTCATCAGAGGCGTCTGGTGATTGCTTTGATGCGTCCTTGACTTCCAGCGAGTTCGTTTTTGTTTTATTTTTGAATAATATGTTAAGGTTTTGTATTTTCAGACATATTTTTCAGGAAATTTATTTTGATCTTCTGACATGTTTCGACTGTTTCGACTGCCAGTCTTCTTCAGAGGCGTCTGCTGATTGCTTTGATGTGTCCTAAACTTCCAGCGAGGTAATTTTGTCTTATTTTTGAATAATATGTTAAGGTTTCATTTATTCAGACACATTTTTCAGGAAATGTTCTTTAATCTCTCGGCATGTTTCGACTGTCAACTGCCAGTCTTCTTCAGAGGCATCTGGAGAACGCTTTGATATGTCTTCCAGCGAATTAATTTTGTCGTATTTTTGAATAATATGTTATGGTTTGGTTTATTCAGACACATTTTTCAGGGAAATGTAAATGATCTTTTCCTTTAGCTCTTACCAATCATTGTCGTGCCACCAGCGAGAGCAGCTTTGGACCCCTGAGCAAAGTCGTCCACGGTTGTGGTTCCACGGTAGGGCATCTGGAAGTGGGTGTGGATGTCAATGCCACCGGGAATCACCATCTTCCCATTGGCTTCGATGGTCTTCACACCCCCGGGTACGATCAGGTTGTCACCAATCTGTCTGTCAGTGAAGGAGGATGCTGTCACACCTCAAGGACGACACATAGTTTAAGCTTCATTTCCCTTTGCTGTCAGTTTTTGTCAACCAATTACAGACACTTTTTGAGAATATGTAGAAATGAAACTTCTCTGCACCATGTTCTTTAATGAAAAAAAACCAATAAATGTACTTCTGCAAGTGATTTATTTATTTTTTTACAAAAAGGCACAAACTTGATGCACAGTTTGTCTGCCAGTTACTACTCTGTGGTAGTGGAGGAATCTGGGTGTTTATTATGCAACCAGACATTCTGCCTGGGCCTCTTTCTGGGCTGCTTTACGAAGGGGTAACAGGGACAAAGACCGTAATTGGAAAATCAAGCGAGTAAAGAGCAGGATGGAGAAGGTGGCTCGGGTAGGAAGGGAGGAAGTAACCACCCAAACATCCCAGTTCTGTCTCTGGAAAGAGACAATGCCATTCATAACTGGTCAGAATTATTTCATTAAGCAGTGATAGGGTCACCTGTAACACCGTATATAAATGTCTACAACCAGTATTTGTCCAGCAATTTTGTTTCTATTGTCTTAAGTGAATGTTTGATTTGAAATAATTAGGTTTTGACAATTAATACTTTTGATATGTTGCCCGTCCTCTCTTTCCACCTTCCACATCAACAGCCATGGTGTCAACAAGTTATGGGTTATAGGCTCCAATTTTCCTCAATTCCATTTTAGATTTGACCCATTTCCGTTTGGTTTCCATTTCATCTTCTTTCTCTAATCAAATGTCACTACTGGCTTTTGAACTACCTGAAATAGTTTATTGTATTAAGCATGTTTGGCAACGAGTTAACTATTGTTATTCATTTTTGCACCGAATGCATTCACTGAAATCACGCAAGATTTTGCGTGAGAATTGATCCGTTGGCTAAAGTTGCTACGTATAAGGCCACCAGTTTTACTGTAGAAAATTGTGTGTAAATCCATGACATTGTCTCAAAACATGCAATTGAGGGCATATTCTTGCAATTTCAGCTTGAGTTTGTTACAAAAAATATTTTTTTTTCATAAAATACATGTTTTGCCATTTCCATTTCAGGAAGTGAGTTTCCTTTTTTCTGTCCAATTTCAGCGCTTATGGAAAATCAGAGCCCCTAAATTGGTGATGTGCGCGCTAAAAAAAACCTGTTACTGCAGGGTGAGCCTAATGCAGACATCACCAATGTCAACATCTCACAATATTCCCCATTCTTACCACTTTTTTACACTCTGACCAGAGTCTGATCTCAATCAGATTGATATTAAGTTTTACAAAAGTCCTCCAAAACATTCACGGTATAAGCAGTTGTCTGTTAAGCCAGTCACATGATGCTACACCTGAAACGGATACAAAAACTCATCAACTTTCAATTATTTTATATACAAAATAAATATCTCAGAGATGCTTCTGACAAAGAGGAAACAAAATCAAGGCAGTGGTTAACTTACTTAATGACACCATCCTCCATGTAGATGTCGGCTTGAAAGGACTGGTCATCATTTACGATCCTCCCGCCTTTGATCAGAAGCCGGTCGCTCTGTGCAGACGGAGAAACAGTTGGAAAGACGTTTTTTCTTATCAAGACGGAACAATCGGTTATCATCTTTAATATTTACATTTTTTTTAACATTATTTTTTTCTTTCAGTTTGACCAATTTTACCCCCAAAGTATATGAGTACTTTGACCAGTTCATTTATTTCTTAGTGAGAGGAAACAACCTTGTTTGTCACTGTTGAGCCATGCAAACAGTGATTGGCAATGGGTCACTTGTTCTGACATTTTATTGAAGGGATTGATAGAATTATTTTTGTTTTGTCGCTGGCAACAGAGCGGCAGCTGCTTTTAGAGGCCGATGGAGGGATGACCTTCCCACCCACTCAGAATAAATTACACAATATTTGGAAACTGTGAATCCTGGATTCTAAACCTAATGTTTTTCAATGCACTCGTCGGCAGAAACTAAACTAAAAGTGTCTTTGAGTCAAACTAAACTAAAAACTGTGTTACATCCCATGTGTCCTGCTGTTACATCCCATAATGTGCACCAAATAAGGTGTTGCCATAACAACACCCAACAATGCTGTTGCCTTTGTAACGCTGATAGTCAGGCTAGAAAATCGTCATGGCAACTGGTTGACCGCTGGAAAGAACGCCGAAAGAGAGAAGAAACTAAGCACTCATCCAATTGATAAGTTAGCATACAGTAACTCAGGTGAAACAGTAAACAGAGAAATGTAAATTTTACTAGGGAATAGAATATAAAGGATGTTTTAGCCTCGTTTTGCTTGATTCATGAGCAGGAAATCCAAAACTCCCACATGTTGTATAATGATGGTTGGGTTAGAATGGATCATAGTAACAGTATAGTGTTCAAACAATTGCTAAGTCGTGTTCAAATCCACACACAAATCAATAATGGCAGGACTTAGTAGCCTATCCTGTAAAGAGCGAGGGAAACTTTTTTTTTTATTATTGCAATGATATGAAGAAAATCCCAGCACTTTAAATTGGAGAGTTTTTATGCAGCTCAGATTACTGTAAAATATAAGTTTTCTCATGTCAGAGTGTGTGTGTGTGTGTGTGTTAGTCATGATGAAGTAGTGTGAAACAGAGAACTGCGTGACCCCACCCTAACACATGCATATGACAACACAGTTATTGGCAGCTGGAGTGCTGCCATGGAATGAAACGGCTGCTCAGATCGTTTGGGGGGGGACGCATGCACGTTATTGTTACTATACCCAAGGATACAGTTAAAAACAAGTAAATATTGATACTTTTGGCTAAGCAATGGTTGTAAAAATTCATTTGTGTGCAGGAAATAGCAATCAGTTCCAATGAACTTTAACAATAAAGGAATTCAAATGAATCCTCGGGACTAAAATGAAAGAACATGGTAACAAACATTTGCTGCCAGTGACTGTCTACACATGGTTACTTGCATCCCCTCCCCCAGCTTTTTCACCCTCAGCGGGATTTAAACCATAATTGTTATTGATCAGTGTCTTTTAACGCCCTCAAATGTCAAACCCTGGTTGGTTTTAACAAAGAACAAGATGCAAGACTAATCAAATATCATGTCAAATACACACATCCAAAACCCCTTTATGTCCATTATTTGGATTTTAGATTCATGTCTTTTTCATGGAAATGATGGCCTAAAATCCTCGAGTCAAAAAGTCTAATGTCTGACCACACTGTCATGCCCTGCTAAAGACACATAATCTGAGTTGATCCCTCCTTTGACCAATTTAGCCTCAAACCGTCACATCCAGAGCCCAAGTCATCTGGCCACAGTGAGCTATGGCCTCTTATCCTTGGACATCGTGTTGTTTCCAGCTGTTGCCATGATTACGTAATGGTCCGGAAACTTGTCCAAGATTCTGTTATTCTATTAGTAAATTACAAAGACAAATCCTTTTTATCTCTCCGACTGTATACAGTATCAGAGTCAAGCCAGCTGTGTTAGGTGAAAAGAAGCCATTGCCTGTTATAAAATCTTTTCTTTACCCAATAGCTGCTTAAACATGACACTGGTAACCAACTTTTTTTTAAGTATTACATCAACATAACTGTATCATTCATGTATTGATGTAGTCATAATACTAGGGTGTGCCTTTTTGCTCAAGTCTTGGTTTAAGTTGCTTATGATTAAGTATTCAGATGTCGAAGAATGACTAAAAGATACTATTTTCTCTTAAATTGGAACTCTAGTTTCCTCTCAGAATCCGGAGACATACATTTTAGGTCAATTTGGATCTTGTAACCGATGATTAGAGCTAATATTTGTGGTATAGACTGGCCCCGTGTTCAGTGTGTAGTAAGAAAAAGACTGCACTACCCTACAGTCCTAATCAGGATGGAGTAGATGTAGAAGATGGATGGATGACTTGATTTATATGCTGCTTCTTGGACCAATGGGATGCCCTAAAGTAGGCTGCAATGTGATCCAAGGAAAACAGATGAATCAGCATTTTGTAGAACACTGAGAGGGTATGTAGATCGAATGTTGATCATGATCTACTCTGGCGTTCCAGGGTCGCTGACCATGTCGTCATTTTTAATCAAGCACGGGTGCCAAACTCAAGTCCCGCGGGCCAAATCCGGCCTGCAAGAGAATCCAATCTGGTCCGCAGTATGATTTTGCTCAAAGTGAAATATTAGTTTTAAAAAATATTATTCATGAAATGTCAAACTCATTTTACCTCAGGGGCAACATTCAACCCAGTTTGATATCAAATGGTCCAAACCAAATTCATGCAAGCATTTTTCAAAAGAAAATAGGAATTTTACAACAATTGCGCCCATACGTTGACCTTCATTGATGTAAATGAATACTTATAAATCAAAACGGTGTTGCACAACCATCTGAAAAATTACTATATAAGGTTTTTCCATCAAAATTCCAGTTTATCCAGTCATTTTTTCTTTCAAATTATCAGATTTAAATGCTTTGGTGGGTCAAAAATGCACACATAGCTCAGTTTCAAATCCATAACGGAAATGTATATACAGTTCACATGTAGAAGTGTTAAAGATAGGGCTCAATAATAGAGTATTTTTCTGGTTTGGCCCACTTTGACACCCCTGTTCTATAGTATTAATGTAAAACATGAAAAGTTAGTTAAGCTCTTTTCACAAAACAAGTTATTTTATCTGTTTTTTTTTTCACTTTATGATAAAGCTACAGGACATTGGCTTCAATCCTGTTGTTACTAACAGAGGGTAAATAATTGTTTTAGTCTTAGTTAAACCTAAATCAACGATGAGCTCAAATCTGCAACATTGATAAACAGTTACGTTCGTTATTTTTTGCTGGTGCTGAAAAGCTTCTCTGTTCCATTCCTGCAAACACAGTGGAATTAAAGTTCATATGATTAAAAATATATATATAATCACATAAAGCTCTAAAAATAAACCTCTCTGCACAGGAAACTGTCGTTTTCTGTTACACATGCCTGAAATAACTAAGAATAGATGTTGCAGGATGTTGTTCTTGTGCAACTACACTGATATCCATTGGGACTCGTTTCCAATTTCCTCCCAAACATCGCACAACACGAACACTTCTGAAGCCACATTACATAGCTATGAAGAGATTATGGTGTAAAACTAAAAATAAAACAATACGTTTCATAGTGTGTGAAAACATCAAAAGAGACATCCATGAGCAGAGATGGAGACCCTGGTGTGGGTGGGCGGAGGGAGCCCTGGGGAGGCAGACTGGGACCAGTGGAAGAGTGGAGTCATCTTGAATTTGCACCAGTTCCTCTGAAGCAACAACTCTGTTGCCTAGCAGGCAAAAAAATATTTACTCTTTTACCCCAAACTGCACTGGATCATTTCCACAACCTGGAAAAGTTCAAACAACAAAAATCATCCATCTCCATTAATTCTATTGGTTCCTGCCTCTATGTTCACACAGACATTCGGAGATGGAGATATTGTGATAGGCTGAGAACATGTTACCATGCAACCAATGAGGATGATGATGGTTGAGCAAAGAAGAAATGAGTAATCTGCCTCTGATTGGGCCAGGCAGGGTAAATTAATAACTCTTAGTAAGTAGGGCTGTTTCTAAGTGTGACTAAAGGAGTGTTTCATATCACATCCCCACACACAAAAAAAAGCCTCTTTCTCTATTTTCCTGCCGTCAAAACTTTATGTTTCCATAGTGATGCGCACAGCAATGTCTGGGTGTTCATTGGGTATTTTGTTAGCAGAGTACAAGGTGACAGCAGGGTGTTGCTGTGGTGGAGCTCTGTATTGTGGTGCGTCAGCAAGGGTAGTGGGTTTCACTCGCCTGTGGGCCCTTTAGCCGTTTCTTGTGCCCACAGATGCTCAATCCAGCTGGAAGGACTTACCGATGACATGTCGCAGCCAGGAACAACAGTAAGGCTACTGTGAGTGCAAGGGAATGAGGGAAGGGAAGAACCACACCTTTAATCTGACAAAGCTGCTCTGGCAGAGAACAGACACATGAAAACAGCTGGAGTGGTGTGAGCCTGGGTCGAAGCAGGCAGGAGGAGGACGGACACACGGTGCAGGTTGGACAATGTTAGCACGTCGAAAAAATGGGCAAATAAAGAGGAACCAGGTGGTATGTAATGGGAAAGGGTAGCTTATATGGGCAAAATATGGCAAACAATAATGAAAAATAGCAAAATATGGCCAAAAATTTGTGAAAATCGGCAAAAATGCGGAACAAAAAAAAGGAAACAAGTGGTATTTTTTGGCAAAAATTTGCTGATTTGGATGAAAAGTGGTCAAAAAAAAATTTAAGGACCAAATTGGATAAAAGTGTCAAAAATAATTTGCAAAATTAGACAAAACAAATAGGAAAAAGGGGGTATTTATTGGCAAAATCTGAAAAAAGTGTCAGAATTTTTTGAAAAGGGGCAAAATGGGACAGAATTGTCTACTGATAATGGGCTGAATTTTTGTCCCAGTCCACCTCTGGTCCAAGGTGGAATATTTGTGAAGCCAGAACATTAGGAGAGTGTTTGAGAAGTTTCAGAATGGGGGAAAACCTAAAAACACTGCTTTACTCTTTGTGTTTGGATTTGTGACTATGTCAGATGTATGACAACCATGCACAGACTCTCTGGCCTGAATTATTGACAATACCTGATTCGTTCCTTGGTCTATAACTACTAAAAACTAAAGCTATCAAAGAACCATAAACAATGGTGTCAAGCTGTGTTTCCATTACCATTGGAAATGCACAAAATCTAAACAGCTAAAAAAAAGCTGGTGATAGAAACACAGACATTTCGAAGAAAAAAAAAACACATATTGGTAAATAGTTCTTACGCTTTCATGAGGAGAAATTCCAGACGTTTCAATAGTGAAATGTGTCGCAAAAGCGCGATGGAAACACTTTTTCCGCAAATGGTCACATGGCCACTTCTCTTCGAGAAAACATGGCGCGGTACGTGTAAACAGAAGAGGAGAAGGGACATTTCTTAGCATTATACTTAAAAACTGCCACATTAGACAGCAAACAACAACGGAATACACAGTGTTATAAGGAGGTTCTGAGCGTCCACGATTTCAGGGGAGTTACGAGGCTCCTGCCCACAACAGCGTTCAATGGAAACACGTCCAAAAGCGCAATTATAATTTTCTCAAATTAAAAAAAAAAAAAAAAAAAAAAAAAAAACTTTAGGTGAAACTTTTTAAAAACCAAAAAAAAAAGGAAAATCTTTGTATGGGTTTAGCCTTAGTTGTACAGATGTTTTTTGTGCACCTAGAAGGAAAGGTGCTTCAGGTCATTGACCCAAGAATGACTAAAGAGCTGCTTTGTCTCCGTCAAGAAGCACAACATACTTTCCTAAAAAAAAAAAAAAAACAATTTCTCGAACAAAATTGTATTTTCCTGACATCATGAAGTCATTGCCAGTTTTGAGAAAGGTTCTCTCGAGAAAAGAGGGAAGAGTGAGAGACGATTTATTGGATAATTAACACCAAAATACACAAAGTCTTACAAAGTGTTGCTCACCTAATAATGGCGACGACACTTCTTTACATTTTTTTTCTTGGCTTTTTGCATAAAAATGACCGGCTTGAGTGATGATCTTGGGTTTGGTCCAAAACGTCGACCCTGTTAGGTCCCCCCCCCCCATCACTATGGTAACACAACTAAACACATGGTTAATGTTTTAGAATGACGCTAGCTATGACTGTGACTAAATGACACACAACACTAGTGTTCTTTTAAAAAAACACTGGTCTTCTATTCTATCCATTCCCATGAAACCACTTATACGTCTTTCCTGAAGAACCTCACCTTCATCATCTGTCCTTTGTCTGCAACATAAATTCATGACTTGTGAATAAAACCATGTCTTGTAACACATGCACCCTTGTGCATTTGAGTAATTCTGTCAGGAGACACCCAGCCATATTTAATATAATAAGACGATTCAGATTCACCAGTTCTAGATTTATGTATAGAGAACCAATGAAATGAGACCCACACCCATCCCATAGTGGTTTGTCAAATTGGAATTTTCAGAGTAATTACCAGTATGGAAAAGCCCATTTAATCTGTATGGCTCAATAATAAACGACAGCTTTGATTTACAGATGCAAGGAGACAAGACCCCCCACAGTTACCACAACCTAATTTCCTCAAAGTGGGTACTGTGGTTCAGAATCAGCTGAGGAAGTGACAGTAGGGCTTAGTCTCACAGCCAGTGCTGCAACAATGAAAACTGGAAGGCAGCCATTTGGTATTCTCTGCAGAACATGGGAAAGATGGAGTGCACCAGTTGTAAAACACACCACCAGCACCCATGCACCATGCAGCTGGCTTCCCATGTGACACTGCACTGCCCTGATTCCATGGCACCATTACCACCACCACCACCAACAACCAGCCCCTCCCCACAAATACTCTGACAGCAGCTTAAGTCTTCCTCCTTCTTGATATGCAGACTTGCAAGTGTCCTGTTGTAAGGACATCTTTATTACAAATGGGTGTATCCATCTTTCTCTCTCTCTCTCCTCCCCTCACTTACTGCTGATGCACCAGCAGCCATGTCTGTATCTGGGCACTTTATTTGAAAATATTCTCATAAATAGATATAATTCTGGATGAATGAAGGATTTTAAAATATATTAATTAAGATATCAATTAAATGCAAACACATACATATAATTCTGTGATAAAGTAAGCCTAAATGTACCCAGATTATTATTAAAAGGGTAAAATGCAGTGTCATTATTCATTTTAAAAATAAAAATAAATTAAAATTCCAAAACTAAATATAATATGCCACTTTGTAAAACAGAAATGATTCCTAAACTGATGAATCCAATAGGTTTTTACAGCATAAATATGACAGTGGTTCCAAAGGGCGAGCCTGCTCAGCTCACTGCATTGATTCCCTCAACAAAGAAGATGCAGGACACCTTTAAGAAAACGCCTTTCCTCCCTGTCTGTCACTATGGCAGCCAGTCATGCTGTTTCACTGCAAACCCAAATGCACACATTAGCATTAGTTTCCTTGTTTATTATAAGGCTCTGAATGCGTCGCAGCTGATCTGAGCGCAAAACGCAGAGATTTTTTTTTTTTTTTGCAGGTCATTTACGTCAAAGTTGCTGCTGTCACTGAGGCTTAAATAACGCGTTTTCTACTCACTGTGATCTTCGGGATGTTCTTTTTGCCTTGATAAGACATGTTTATGTCAAACAGTAAAATCCCCTTGTTACGGATGCTGCGGGCCTCGCCTTTGCTTGTGAAGCGTCGCTGCTCAGTCTGTCAGTGAGATGGTGAGAGGATTTGGACCAGCAGCTCAGCCCCTCCCTCAGACCCTCAGACCCTCAGTGCAGGGGCCAATGTGTCCACAGGAGGGCGCAGTAGACGCTCCATAGTGCATCAACCACATGGCATTACATTACAGTAGCCACGAGTTGTATAAAATACAGGAAATATCAACCCTAGTGTACAAGTCATTCTAATTTTAGTTGACTCTATTCACAAATACTTACTCACTACACTACCACAGCACTGACCCCAAAAATGCACGATCGACAAACAAATATGCAGAAAAACACACGCGTACAACAAACACACACAAAACATCCTAATCACAGACAAAGATGTTGGTGCTCTGGTTATTATTCTAAATGTTGACATAAATATTGATCATGTGGCCCTCGGATCTGTTACAAATAAATGTTTGTTGCCCATCCCTGTCCTAAACCGAACCCTGACCCTAAAAATTGTGACGATATTGGGTTATACCCTAACCCTAATACGCTACGCACGTGTACATCGGTAACCATACCGATAGCACTGGGGGTTGTTCATACGGCGACTGTACAAATTAACACTTTCTGTAAAATACTATGAAGACAAATGTAGTAAACTAAATTCATAATGTACAAAAACGTAAAGCTTCTTGGTATCCAGAATCTTAAATGCATCTTTACAGGTAAACGTTGATCCTTCAAACTGATTTTTTAATGTTTCAGTGTTAACTGCACACATTTCTATTACAGTTTATCCTCATGTTGTTGATATTTTGACGTCATGAGACAAAGTTTAAGGACACGCAATAATTTATATTTAAACAACCTATTGAGCTTCGATTTTAAACAAGTGTCAAATCAAATGCTCTACTTTCAAGAAATATCACAAGTGTTAACATTTTTGCATTATAGATCATTTTCTCCAAATTGTAAATGACAACCTGTCACTATTTCAGCTCATATTAATTTAATATATCATTGGTTCCTACTAGGGGTGTCCCGATCCGATATTGATATCGGTCCGATATCAACCAGAAAACAAATATTGGATTTTATCGGACAGCATCTAAAACCTCCGATATAAGCGCTCCGATAAGTTTTTGTTGTTTTTGTCCCGCCCTCAGTTATTCCCACCATACACTGACAGTACAATAATGTATGATTCGTGCCGATATCGTATCAGATTGATATCGGTATCAGCCAATACTCAAGGCTGCAATATCGGTATCTTATCGGAAGTGAAAGAGTTGAATAGGGACATCCCTACTTCCTAGAGTCCACATTTAGTTAGTGAGGTGCTTCTTTATGGACTGCAGGTTTGTGTTGGTTTTGTCACAGTTGGGGCCTATGGGTGCAGGGTTTCTGTTTTTGTGTTTTGTTTGGTGAACCTTCAATCTGTCGAGGGTTTGATGATGAGGTGTCGGACCCGTATGAAAGACTTCTTAAAGCCCATTTTAATGATCAAAACCCAGGAACTAACAATTCTGCAACAATTCTGCCACAATTTAATTCATACTGTGTAACGCTTACATTTCTTTCATTATTTTAATTCATACTGTGCAATAATTATATTTCATATTAGTGCAATAACTATTTACATTGTATACTGTATAAAACATATATATATTTATTTAAAATATTTTTACTGTACAATATTTATATGTCATATTCCTGTAAAAGCTTTACATTTCATACTATGCAAAATGTATAATTCTGCCATCGATTTACTTCATACTGTGCAATAACTATATTTCATATTCCTGCAATAGTTTTTACATTTCAACACTTTATATTACATACTGTGCATATATTTATTTTCTGCAATATAAATCCATAATCTACTACACTGTTACCTGTAAATAACTCCTATCATACTTAGCCATCATACCTTAGAGCTACTATTGATATTCTTCTTGTGTTGATTTTCCTTTTAGCTGCGTACACTTTAAGGTGAAGCCATATAAATCTCATTGTACAATTGTATAATGACAATAAAGGCATTCTGATTATGAACAAATTTTAAAAAAATCAACAATTGTAAGCTAAAACAACCACTACCGACTGACAGACGTCACAAAGACAATGACTCAGCAACACATCTGTAGCCAAACACTCATCTGAATATAAAGGGAGACCAATTAAGGGAATGAAAAACACCTGAGTGAAAATGTGCAAAAGCCTAATCACTAACGACACACACACACACGCACACACACACACACACACGCTGACAAGACGGAGACAGACACGACAAACAGAACAAAACAGATATTAAGAAAACCCACAAACCTGATCCAAACATATGTCCACCAAACAAAAAAACATGACAGGTCTACTCAGCATGGAACATATAAATGGCTGCCATCCTCTCACGGTTACATTAGGAAACACAAATCTTACCATTTTGTTTCAATAGGAAGAATCTCCCACAGCCTGAAATGAGGAATAGCCTACAAACATATTTGTGTCAATTGTTTGGATTAATCAATGTAATGTAGTTGATTTCAAAATAAAAGCTTGGGGATACAAAACAAATCCTAAGGCTTACATTTTGTGTCTAAAGGTTGTCTTTGAAAACAAGAAAAGGGACAAGCTTGTTATAGGGATGGGGAAAAAAATCGATATAATTAATTTATCGAATTTGCAAATTTTTTTTTTTTAAATTTTTTTTTCCACCAGTTTTTTCAGACCTTTTTGCGTTCTGTCCTTGTGGGTTACCGTAGCGCGATGTGAGCCAGCCCCCTCTTTGTTTACATGTGTTTACCCTTTCAGTAGGCTACATGTGTGCCGCAGCCATGTTTAATGTTTCATTCGCATTATGCTGAGATGCTATGGGAAGAGTTTATTATTTTTTTTAATTGTAATGTTATATGTTGTTAAATATGTAGTTATCAGATTTCTTAATCAGAAAATTAAAGCTACTGTGAAGTTGCTTATTTTGGGATTGTTCTATGCATTTGAACTCTTGAGGACAATCACAGCAATAAAGCAATATATCTGATGTCTGCAGTCGAAGATTTTTTTTTTTTTTTTCGGCAAAGTCACCCAGCCCGAGATGCTTGCTACAAAAGTGGACTTAAGGGGGGAAAATGTCATGGTGGACGCCACTTTATCCTCATTATGATGTACAAAACGTAATGTTATGTATGTCTGATGGAACAGCTGTGACAGGGCCTGTCCATTACAATACACCCCCCTACGTCCACTCAGCATGGGATACATTACACACACACACACACACACACACGCACACACACACACAGTGTCTCCACCCATCCCTGTGTCTATTGTTTTGAGCCAAAGGTTTTTTTTTCCTCCACCACGCCCTAAATAATGACCATTAATGCAGCCGTAATGATGTCCATTTAAGAGCAGGCACGTGATTGGTTGTCCTAATCTGTGTCTGGATGCTGGAAAAAAATTCATCATGGTTGTATTTTCTAATAATCTTACATTCCAAACCCTGCGTTTTATTGCATTGTTAGAAGTTTGCCTGTGAATATTGAGGCAAAAACCTATGAAAAAATCTGGTTTGTTCTATAATCTATTACACTATTTACTAGGGGTGTGTATTGCCTGGCATCTGGCGATACGATTCGTATCCCGGTACATAGGCCACGATACAATACGATGCGATGCGATACATCCCGATATTAAAGCATCAGGTGATTATTGCAATTTTTATATATATATATATATATATATATATATATATATATATATATATATATATATATATGACTTAACAAACAACTAATCTGTAAATGTGTACATAATGAAATTTCATACATAATGAAATATATTTCATTATGTATGAAATATATTTTATTGGCATATTTTACACTCAAAACATTGGCTTTAACATGCCATGTGCCAACAACTTAAATAAAAAAAATAACATAAAATCTGCCTGTGGCTTTTAAACTATCTTTGACTTTAGTTCAACATGACTTTAGTGTAACTTAACTGAGGTATATGCCTAGAACAACAAATAAATGCAGAAAGTTAGTACTTTGTTTTTAGATTTTATTGAAATAACACAAGTTGGTCAACATGCCCAGGTTTCAGTGCACTTCCTTGTGCCGTTACAATGTCTCCTGCAGTGGAAAACACTTTCCTGGTTAAATAAAAGTAAAAATAAAATAAAATAAAATAATAATTATTTTTTAAATCGATATGGATGCATTTAGAATCGATCCGAGAATCGTGAGACGTAGTATCGCGGTATATCGCTGAATCAATCACCCCTACTATTTACCATCGTTTTTTTCCTGCTTCGTCAACAACCAGACACTCGACTATCACGCTGACCTGGTCTTTCACTGGTGGGGCTGCGATGCACTACCTCAGCATTCCCAAGGCCACATTAGAACCATCGGCAAACGTTTGCAGGCTCGCCACCTCTGCAGACTGCATTGCCCAGCAGACACTGAGTGACAGGGTGAGGGCAGACAGATCAAGGACGCAGAACAGCCTCAGTCAGGTCAAAACTGAACCAGCACATTTACCACTCACAGCTGGCATACAGGAAACCAACTCATCACTAATAAAGCCATTATAGAAACTCTAGAATACGAGCAATAACATGCACTGAACATGTATTCATGTCAATAATTATTATGCACTCATAAAAGGTTTTTCTTTTATTGTTGCGGGTTGAAAAGGTCAGACTTGACCAAAGCAGTGAGACAGTGAAGGGGGCTGGAAATCAATCCTAAACCACTTCCTTTGGACATCTGGAAAACAACTCCTCATTATTCAATCTATTACCGCAGTTCATTCGTAATAACAACCTTCACGGACAGGAAGAAGCTAATAATATGATCATCTACACATGGTGCGGCTGCTGTTACCACAGCACAAAAGCCACAAATAATATAGGCTGATTATACTTTTCTATTCTCTTGTATATTCATATTATATTTTCACTTGTTTTAATCCCGATTATTCATATTTAATCATGATCAGTCTGATACAATCATTGTTCTCGGTTTCTCAAACTTTCTATATTTACTTATTCATTTTTAATCATGTATGTTTATCACTTCTACTTGGAGCCACTGTAACAAAAGTCATTTCCGCTTGGTTTTATTAAATTATTTCTCATTCTGATGATGCATTCAGATATTTATAAAGCAGCCTCACATTGACTGGTAACCATAAATGTTTTTTTTTTTTTTATTATTATTATTATTTAATGTATTTTGTTTTGAAAGGCTGTATAATAATTATGCATATTCATGTATTGTATACAAACACTTTTCTCCAACAGAGGGTAAAAAAATAGGATCAAAATCTAAAAGATATGCACATATACAATAATAGTAATAGATATACTTTATTCATCAGTGTAGTGATGCATTTTTACCCAGCAGTGGGCTAATAAATAAGGACATAAGTTGCACTTAATAAAAAAACAAAATTGTTTGTTTTCAAGCTTTGCTGCTTCAATCTCCTATAAACATGACTCTGGAAAAACAGCCCTGTCAGTCATCTACCTCGTTGCTGAGTCATGAATCATGACTCGTGATGAATCAAAATAGTGACAGAGATGACGAGTGACATCACAGATTTAACACCACGGCAGAAAAAAGCAGCAGCAGACAGACATGCATCATCTGATTAAACAAGAAGTGATTAGAAATGCAAAGCAAAATCACAAACGCAACCAAAAATGGAACATTAACACTTTACTGGATCTCACGTATAGTAACTTATCAATGTTTATTGTTGTTTTAGTGCCAGAAAATGTCATAAATATCCACAAATAATTGGATGTATTACCGGTAGTCTTTTTTAATACAATAATTATCATATAAAAGCATTTGAAAAAAATTATAATAAGACATATAGGTTTACGCCTGCTGTTTTTTTTTTTTTTTTTTTTTTTTTTTTGCTACATCGCCAAATTCATGATTTATTTTACTGTAAAACTGAATAAATAAAATATTTCTTTCCAAAATTATAAAAGTTTGTTTAACATAAGAATATTCATATAACCTATTTCTGACATTGATCTATGGTTATAAGTCTTAAACTCTTTGAAACTGCTTCTGTTTGATCTAAAAATAATTTACATTATATATATATATATTTATATATATATACATAAGGAGCCAGACATTAAAGACAAAAGATTAAAGATACAAGTCATCATTTTTAGTGCAGCATCCTCTCCATCAGCAAACAATAACAAAACATCTAATCATTGATTAACAACAATAAAATCAATTATAAGTACATCATTTAGATGTTCAGCCATACATTTTTAATTTACAAAATGCTTTATGAAAATATACATCAATATCAAGGGTCAAAAACATTACGCGAATGTTAAAAAGACAAACACTCAACACAAAGCATACTGTATATGTCAAACTCAAGGTTCGGGGGCCAAATCTGGCCCTCTGGAACATCTAATCTGGCCCGCAGGAGAAAGTAAAAATGACAGTTTGCATCTACAATTCAGTTTTAAATATCATAGCAGATACCACACTGCCTTTACTCATATACCGTGATACAACCCCTGTGAGTGTGAATAAGATTACAACAACAACTGTTGCTTGATGTCCATTTAAACGTAATGCAACAGAAAAAAACATTAATAAAAGAAACTCTTGAGCATTGATGAGCTTGTTTGTCACCTGTGTAAGTTGTAACCATCCCCGACTACTTTGAGTTAATTCAATGTGATTCAATTTCCATGTGTTTGTTGATCTTTGTTGTTTTCTCATCTGCAATTGATTTCTTTGGAATAAAACAAGTCAAACAGAAGTAGATAAATGTGACAGGAAATCATATAGTCACCTCTCTTTCCTAAAATAAACACACAATAGTGTGGTCAACCTTTGGTGCAGCTTACAGATTCATCATAAATAAATACAAATGTACCATGTGCCATAACTGTATCAAAATACATCTATGTGTTTGTCGACTAATAGAAACAAAACTATAATTTCGGACGAAATCCAAAGAGAAGTGCATGTGTTCTTACACAATGATCACATAATTTCTGCTGATGTTTGTTCATGTGGATTTGTTGTTGTTGTTGTTGTTGTTGTTTTTTTTTTTTAAGAATGTTATATTTTGTTAGTGCTTTGAGATAACTATTGTTGTAATTTGCACTATATAAATAATGTTGGATTGAATCGAATTAAATACCATCCCATCAGGTTGATTAATGGTAAAATTAGAATAGAATAGAATAGAATAGAATAGAATAGAATAGAATAGATTACACATTTATTGATCCCCAGAGGAAAAATTCATATTTTGCAGAAACAAAAAAATTACACAATAAAAAAGAGCAGACAGTAAAAACTCAAATAAATACTAACATAATATAATAATGCAAAAATAATCTTCAAGAAAATGCATGAACTTTCATGTTTTATATTTTAGTTGACTAAACCTAGACTGATCTTGATGACTAAAATACTACATTTTAGTCAGAATAAAGGCTTTGACTAAAAGTAAAAGAACATTTGCTGTCAGATTAACACTGTTAGGTACTCCTAGCTGTATTTGTTGTTTGGTTTTTCTAATTTAGTAATATATTCTAACTTGTGTTAGTTTTATCAGATGAAAAATGAATATTATCTAAGGTGGAAAAAGTAGGTAAATGGAGTTGGTGATGTGGACTTCTCATATAAAAATAATATAGCTAACCTTTCCATCCTCCAGGCTCTGCAGTACTTCTTCATCCTTTCTGGTTCGGGTCTCCAGCTGCTGAGGTGACGGTGAGACTCTCCTGTCACTCACCGGGCTCCTCGCCTCCTGGCCGGTGTCTCTCCTCGGGCTCCTCGGGGTTCTGGAGCCTTTCTGCCCGACGCTCAGAGCGTCAAAGTCGATGGTTTTTCTCTCAAAGGCGTCGTGTACACTACAGAACATGCCTCCGTATTTCTGCCGCGGTACCTGGTCTGCAGTACCGGGTCGGGCCAGGTAAACAGGGAGGTCCTCCTCGGGTTCGGCACGGGTTTCCCTGCGTTCAGTCATGGCCAAAACGTGCTGAGGTGACCGGGGAGGATGAGCTGAAGCTGGAGCTGATACAGTGCGTGTAGTGGGGAGTGAGTGAGAGACTGGAGGTTAACACACAGTGTTAGTGCACAGGTAGAACAACTTGGGTCTGCTTTTTTTCATTTATAATAAGCTACAATAAAAGATAGATAACTGTAACTGACAGTTATTGTTTGTGCTGCTTTTAATGAGTTTACATAGGTTTTCAACTTGTGGGTCAGTGCCCAAAAGTGTGTGGCAGACCCGTTTTCAACGCACTCTTACCTGTGCAGAAACCTGCTTTTATTTTGAAGGGGATTTTTAATGCAGTGGTGAAAAAATAATTAGTTTTTAATTTACCAAAGTACAACTTTTTTTCACCACACAAAAGGGTTATAATTAAAAAGACAGTTAGTATTTATTCATTTATTTAATTTATTTTTTTGTCAGTATTTGTAATCTTTTTAATTTTCAGCTAGAGTCCATTTTTGTTTATTTATTTATTTTTTCTATTCTATTTTTCATATTCTGCCAGAATAATTTCCATCAAATACTCATTTCATGGAACCAACTTTATGTTCATATTATTTTTTTCTTCTTCTATTCATGGTCAGTTTCAGGAGTCAAGGCACACACAGCAAAAACAGAAAAAATGTGTTACACAACATTAATTTCCTTGATAAACTAGTTTGTTGAAACATTTTTTCTGATAATGATAAGTGTTTTGAACGAAGCCGAAAATCTGTTCAGGTTTATAGCAGTGTACCCAAATAAAATACTGTATATGCTATACCTATTTGTTTTGAAGATATCTTTTTTTTTTTTTTTCCAATTTCAAAAGTCTGGGTAAATGCACTTCCATATTTTACAGTAAAATGTAATGTGTGTTATTTCTCCCCTTTCAAAAAAGTACTATTTGGCAGGGGTGGGATTCAAACCCAGTCCATTGAAATGACTTGAACTTAAAACCAGTGTCATAGACTACTTGGCAATGCTACCTCTACTAAAATATCAAAGCAAGCAAATTAAGATCAGAGGTGGTGTAGCTAAGGTCATTTTTATGTGGTGGGTTCAAATTTTTTGACGCTGTTGGTCATTACATACTTTTCACCAAACTTAACAGATATGGTAATCAATTCAACTTTATTGATGGTACGGCCCCTAAAATGGTTTACTAACTATCTGACAAATTGAGAACAATATGTATATGTCAATGGGTGTTGATCTAAGAAATCCAAAGTTCTGTGTGGTGTCCCTCAGGGATCAAACCTGGGACTTTTATTATTTGATTAGAGCTTGACTTAATACAAGGAGGAAAATATTTAAATAACAAATTTAAAAAATGATAAAAATATGCTGAAAGTAATTTGACCAATGAACAGAAAAACATAAATAACAAGTAAGGTTTATTTGATGGAGCCAGGGAATGATGATGAGGCATTCTGCTTGATGATAATGACATCAGCTTTTTATGTAGGTATGTTGTAGCATGGGGAACTGCAGCCTTCCAGGAAGTCACTGTGACAGTATCAACCAATAGCCTTGTAGAAGTGATAAATGACAATGCAATGAACAACTTTATGGAAAAACAACAACCTAAAAATGATAAATCAGCATTAAAAAATTAATCATAGGGGAAAGACAACTTAATCTGAGTTTTAAGGAAAAAAATCCACTCACTACAATAACTGTGAATGCCAAATAAAACATGAAAAAAAACTCTTTAGCTATGCTTGAGTGTTGTAGTAAAAGTACCAGAGAGATTGTTTTTTAGCTGTTGCATATTTGACAAACACAGTGCATTATTGTAGTTTTGCCATTGTCCCATCCACAGCTTTAGGCGGCAGAAAGCTGATGTTGCTTCTCCTGCAGCGTCCTATCCAACTTTTCAGAGATGCCAGTATGAATAAGACATGTCGGTGTCAGCAGTGGAGGCGACACATCGTCCTCAGGCTGCAGATCTAAAACTGAGAGAGTGCCGATTCCAGAGGACAACACAAGGAAAATGTTGTCAACACTCAAAATGAACAGGAATGCATTCATGTAACACTGTAGCTTTGGGGTTGAGCCAACTTGAGGTCAGTGGCATTCTTATGGACTTTCTTTCTTTCCTATGAGACTTTTGAGCTTTCATTGGATTACATTGAAACCTATAAAAGAAAGCTGTTTTGGGGGGTTTTCGTGATATTCATTTCACAAGTATCAGATGAAAATGTAAAAGAACAGTGGCAGTTCTGTCCTTTCGTCTTTAGTTATGTGTTAAGTTACAACCTTTGGTTTCACAGAGCGGCGCAAAGCGCAATTAAAACTTTCATCGGGTGGATTAGAACTAACAGCTTTCTGTCTGGGAGCTGAAAGTTTGCGTATACGCATGTGTGAGAAAGTGAAGGTCAGCCGCTTTGGAAGACACAAAGACGTCAGAGGCCAAAATTCCTTTGGTCTCGTCAGCATATTTGTGAGATTAAGCAGCCAATGTCGAAGTCCCAAAGTAAACCAAACTATGCCACGTTGAGCATGCTGTCCCATATCATCAGGTATATGTCTATATTCCAACAACACAAATGTTTTCACTTACCATATTTATTTATTTTTTGGTCAGACAGGGGCAGTGACTCCCTTGATGCCATTTTAATTCCAGTTTGTTCCCAGTATTCCCCGTGATGTCATCTCACTCCACGAGACAATCAATTTCGTCTGGATTTGGAGCAGGGTTTTGTTCTGGCAAAACGTTTGGTGCATAAAAACATGGGAAATGTGTTGGGAAGTCACTTTGGAAAAGTTTTTGGGGGCATTTCTATACACCCGTCTACGGGACTCAACATCCCACAATGCAATGCGCTAAACTTTTCCGATAATGCAGTGGTGTCAAACTAATTCAGGGGCCAAATATGAATAAGTTTGATCTCAAGAGGGGAATCAAACAATTCTAGCATTAGTGCTACTTTGCATTTTCATGTATAAATGATATAAAAGTATGTAATATATAAGTCACCAACAATATCCAAGCAGTAGTGACTAAATCTATCTAAATTGGGGAATTTTTGTCAAATAATTTGAGGATTGAGCAGGATTTTGGAAAAAAAAAAAAAAATTGGTTTCCTTTAACAATTTGAAAGTAAAAATGACTTCCATTGTGTTCTACAAGCATGGGCAAACCACCAACTCCAGCAGATTTTGTAGTTTTGTTGAGTTTGTGACAAACTCAATTAATCTCTACTTGAATAATTGTAAAGTTATGTTTTTTTTTAAAGTGTATTATTTTGCATATACTGTATGCCAATATTGATGTTTGGATGATACAGTGATTTAAAATGACTCCCAATTTCAGCTAAATTTCAAAGAATAATTCCCTTGAAAGTGTTTTATTTTTTTAATATTGCCAAAAAAATTTTAACTTAATTTCCCGACGAAATCTGCCAGCTAGATCCTTTTAATAGATGAATCTGAATAAAATGATCCATGAAGCCTACACTAGATTAATCTGATTAAAATGATCTATGAAGCCTGCACTATAGATTAATCTGATTAAAATGATCATCCCCAGAAGCTTTTATGACACTTTGACATGAAATTTTTTTTTTAATTGACTACAGTTTTGAGAGAAGATTCTTATCCCTAAATTAAAATCTATATAACACAGTGTTATACTGGACCTGCTTTAACTGGTGCAGGCATGTGTTCCTGGATTTGGCACAGGAGACCTCCAGGCAACTGGGAACTTTGACAAAGTAGGTAAAGAGGCCACTGGTCCATGGATGCAGCACTCCATTTATCTTCTACACACACACACGCACACGCACACACACGCACACACCGGAAACTTTGTGCAAAAGTTCACTTTTTTTTGGCCTTGGTTTTATCCACAGACTTTTATTTTGAAAGCTCAGCTATCAAGGCAAGAAATTGCCACCCATAACAAAACCCATTGTCTATAATGTCATTCATTTTTTCTTTAATGATAATTTTCTGTATTTAGAATTTGGGTCATTTCATCGAGTTTTCTAAACTTTCAAGTAGAAGTTAAAAAAAAAAAAGAAATAGGAGTGCATTAGGATAAAGGCCCTGAAAGTGATGATGATGATGATGATGATGATGATGATCAGAGCAGAGGGAGCAGCTGTGGGATGTTTTGTCTCCACACCAGCTGCTGCTGAAATTAAGTTAAAAAGCCTAAGAGGATGAATGACTATTTCACAATATGGAGAATATCCAGTATTCCCAGTACTGGGTTCATACTGGGAGATAATGCAACACTGTAAGAAATTGCTTGTTTAATTCAGTAAATATATTGTTTTTTTTTTTATTTCTTAAAACATTGACTGCATAAACATTGTGCTCACAAATCTATTGGTGAACGTGTTGTATTTATCTTGTAATAAATCTAATTATTTATGATTTAATCAAATAAAAAATAAATAATTAGAAATACAGTATAAACTACTTATAGAATAATGATGAAACATATCTCCATTAAGAGTAAAGACTGAACATTAAGTTTGAAAAAAGACAAATTGGAATAAACAAGTAAATCCACGCAAATGTATGTAAAAAAAAAAATTTAAAAAAAAATGTAAAAAAGAGGAGTGTAGTCACACGTTTCAGAGACAAAGAGTTTGTTTTAATTTTTTTTTTTTTTTTTTTCAAAAGCTTCACTTTTGATCCACTTTTAATGAATAATCTAAATCAAATTTGGAGGGGTAATATTCTTGGAAGACAAACAATAAAATGAATAAAAACATCTTTTTTAAAATAAAAACAATATATATATATATATTGTTTTTTATATATAGATTACAAGTATGGTAAATATATCATTGCAACATACAAACAAACAACTTGATAAAAAATAATATTAATTTAAAAAAAAGGAATATACAAGAAGGAAATAAATAGGGAAAGTGCATTTAAGGCAACAGCTTGTTCGCTGAATTTGCACAAATATAGTCATCGGCCATTCCGTTTGAGGGGTTAGGAGGAGATGAGAGGCTGTGGTTACTGCTGACTATGTAACAGGAGCACATGGCTAGTGAATGGAGCTCCAGGAGTCGTGTGATGGCGGATACGAGGGCTCAGGTACACGCCACAGTCTGGTTAATATTTTAAAAGGAGGCCCAATTCACTTTCTCCTGTTTCATGTCAAAGGAGGGGGAAGCCGTAATGCTGCATAGCATCATGGGAAAGGAGACTCTTTGTATCAATTATGCTTTGGTTAGTATAAATACAGTATGGAAGAGGATTCGGTCCACTGAAGAAAAAAAAAACACAAAAAAAAAAACCAAAATAACTTCCAATATTTTATTTATTATTATTAATGTTTTAAGAAAAAAAAAATCTGAATTCTGAGATTAAAGTCAAAATTCTGAGTTTAAAGTCATAATTCTGAGAATAAAGTCAGATTTCTAAGAAAAATGTCAGAATTCTAAGAAAAATGTCAGAATTCTAAGAAAAATGTCAGAAATATAAGAAAAAAAAGTCATAATTCTGAGATAAAAGTAATAATTCTGTGATTAAAGTCATAATTCTGAGATAAAAGTCATAATTCTGAGTTTAAATTCATAATTCTGAGAATAAAGTCATAATTCTGGGAAAAATGTGAGATTTCTAAGAAAAAAAAGTCAAACTACTGAGTATAAATCATAATTCTGAGACAAAAGTCATAATTCTGAGAATAAAGTCATAATTCTAAGATTAAAGTCAGAATTTTGAGGAAAAAAAGGCAAAATTCTGACTTTAATCTCTAAATTCTGACTTTAATCTTAGAATTCTGACTTTAATCTTAGAATTTCTGAAAGAACATTAACAATTTAAAAATATTGTTTTTTTCAGTGGCCCTAATCCTCTTCCGCAATAAAGGGTCTATGGAGAACCTACAAGATTTTGTTGAATCTTTTGAGAAAGAACATTTTATATCAAGTGTGTTTTTCTACATCTACTTTTAAAACTTGCTCAAACTCTGCAAGTTTTACTCAAAGCACGTGTAAATCTAAGGACAAAGTAGCTGAAGGGAGATCAGAATCCTCTACTGGTTCCCATCACAGAGATCAGATTTAGTGCATGTGATTGAGGACAGGCAAAAGGAAAAGGGAGGCCAATGATCTGTCATTTATATTCCATATTTCTGTCATGACTTTCAACAAAAAGATGCTCGTCTTTTGCAGCCGTCACCACAACCAAGCAGTTCCTGCCCATTTTGGGTCCATCAGCTGTTCAAGCTGCTTCAGAGAGATGAAAATAAAAGTGCAGACATTCACCAACAAATCAAAGGGAGACGAGAGGAACTATTTAGACACATGTACATATCAACAATGTATATATTACAGTGCAGAACAGGCATGTTTTGGAAATAGTCCGTGTTGTGTTTAAACTTTAAAGAAAAAAAACAAAAACAAACGGTAACCAGTGAGGAATGTCGTTCCTGCTGGTGTTTAAAGAAATATATTTGAAAAGCTGTTTTACAATCCAGAGGTGCATCAGCTGTTCCATTCCCTTTGTTTGAAACATGTCTGTGAAGTCAATCATCTGAGTCCAGTGAGGATAAATGGACCTGAGTGTCCTGCAGCCCCCCCCCCCCCCCCCCCCCACCCCACGTCCGTTTCCATGCACTGTAGGGCAGCTTTTCCTTTTATCCAGGGTTGAACATGTGGCAGATGTGAGCAGCACCAGTCTGACCCTCCATTGGTGCACCTATCCCAAGAGTTCAGTTTGAAAAGCTTGACTCCTCTGCACCCATGGGACCTGAGTTCACTGCCTGCTGCATTCATGAAGAACGTCCTTTTTGTTCTTTCTAAAGATCAGCACGGATTCAAGAGGTCAAAACGCAGAGTGTGGAGTGAAGATGCATGACTAACTACTACCCTGCATGGCAGAGAAAACATCTTCTAGGCTTTGGTTTGAATCAGTCAAAGCTCATCATTGCAGTAAATGAGCATTTGCATGTTCTCGCAAATACGCATACGCCTGAAAACTATAGGTGTTTTTTTTTTCAATGTCTCGAAAAATAACACATAATAATAACATTTTGTGTGAAACAGAAAAAAAACACATCCACCTACACTGACAGCAGTCACTGATGTTTTTACCACAAGCAGCCACTGCCACACACACACTTTTTCACACTTGCCCAAATAATTAACACTGCCGTTACAAACGAGATCTCCAAGTTGACACGCCGCCTGAAAATGAACGAGAGAGACAAAGAACTCACTCACATGTGCTGTCTGAAGAGAGGAAAAGGCAGATAGTGCAGATAGTTGTTCATAAAAGTGCACATTTTGGTATTTTGCAGCAGTGACTTTGACCCAGAATCACATTTCTAGTGACTTAATTGAGAAAAAACATCAGGATGTGATTGTTTTGGTCCATATTGCTCAGCCCTAATGCTAACTTATTCAATAAAAACAAAATGTGCAATTATAAAAATAGAAAAAGTGGATAATTTTATGTGCAAAAATATACAATATGTACAGACAGCACATATGGCACGTGTCAAATTCAAGGCCCGGGGGCCGAATCCACCCATTTTGACCAGGGAGGTCAACCTCATTTTAGTTCAGGGGTCAAATACTGACCAGTTTGATCTCAAGTGGGCCACAAATTTTAGGTGGGAAAAAGAGCTATTTCAATATTAATGTGCCCGAGTTTGCACTTTCAGGTATGATTTACATATAAGGTACTGTATATATGAGTCAGACAATATCCAAACATTAAGTGACCTTAAACTTAAATTCACTTACATTTTCTTGATATTATGAACAGTTGTTATTTAATTTAGAAGAATAATTTAAGGAAGAAAACATTTAGTTTTTTTAAATTTTTTTTTATCAATTTGAGATGAAAAAAATTACTGTCATCAAGTGATATATGTCTGGGAAATTTGTAAATTTGTGTCCATGTGTATTTGGAAGTGCTGGGATATCTATGATTGAATTATTTAGTAATTTACACGATGATACATATTTTCACAGTCATTTTTACTTTCTCTTGTGGCCCAAATTAGATGCTCTGAAGGGCCGGATTTGCCCCCCCCGGGCCTTGAGTTTGACACTATTTCGGCCAACCAGAGAAAGTAAAAATGACAAAGATATAAAAAAAAAAACACATCATTACATCACATGACGGCAGTCATTTTTAACCCCAATTTTTTTTAACCTCAATTTTTTCAAATTCCTGCAATTTTTCTTTATTTATTACACAAAATTTCCACCAAATTAAATTCTAATTAGTCACAAAATCAAGGAAATATAACTTCCATATTCTGCACATGAACTAAAACTAATTCTGACACCACTATTCTGCTGCAAATAAAGACAAAAGTATTGATAAAGGATGATAATGATTCAGGTAAACAACAGGACTCACCTCTGCTACAGGACACACTGATGGCTTCAAGGCCAAAGAATAAAGGCAAGAGAAAAGAACAAGAAGAGAAAGAGAAACTGTAAAAAGAAAAGAAAGAAGGGACAAAGACAGGAAAGGCGTTAGATGTTGATTGGACATGTATTAGTAACAGAAAGAGACAGGAAGTTCACAATATGAGAAGAGTGGAGCAATTTAAATTCCCATCTTTATATTTTCCTTCTGGAATGTATATGTTTTAGTCACAACACAAAATGTTTAAAATAACTTCATCTACTGACGTCTCACACGTTTATTACCTTTTCCTCCAGATCTTTAATCTGCCTCCTCTGGATTTCTGTCTTATCTTCAAGGTCCCGGATTCTCTGCAATTAAAAAAACAAAAACCATCATCATTCAAAGCCTCTTAGTTAAAGTATTTAAAGAGATCAACACATTAATGACAGCCTGGCTGAGCCCACCTGGTGGGCTTGGTGCAGCAGCTCCATCCTCTCCTGAAGGATCTGGCAGTCGTACTCGCGACTCTTTCTCAGCATCTGCCTCCTCAGCTTCTCCACGGCATTTCTCAGCTCGTCTTTCTGCAGCTCATCCAAAGGCTCGCCGTACTTTATCACCTGTTTAATAAGTCATTGATAAACAATTACTACCTCTTCATATTCCAGTTTCCTTTACAAACCTGTGATCAGATTAAAGCTGCAGTATGTACGTTTTTTGATGTCATTTGGTCAAAAAAATACACAATAACCTTCAAGCATATAGTAATTCAAAATGTTCTGACAGGACACTGGACCTCTGTGCCTTCTCTTGGCTCTGTATTCAAGCTTTGGAAATCAAGATGCAGGACGCTCTTTTTCCGCCAATCAGAGATCTTCTACAGAAGTATTCCATGAGCTGTTTCGGGTGTTACCATTGGCTGCTTGACAAAAGATGATGCACCTTCACATCCAATAGACAGAACGTCAGAACGTCAGTTGTCTGAGGTAAGATGGACGCCGTTGAGCTATGCTGGCGAAGCCCGCTTGCATCATTTAGTGTTTATATATATCTAGGCTTTAGCCAGCGGCGTTTCCTGTTTTTGCACTCACTCGTGACGTGGGCCATTAATGGATCTATTGGACGCGCATAACATAACAAACGCTAGCCGCTTCTCAGAAAAAAAGTCTGTAAGAGGAGTTGGAAAGTCACCAAAATTTTGCGACAAGAGTCAACGTCAATTTTAGCGTGGTTATTTCCATTCCAGTCTCACATGTTCTACATACTGCAGCTTTAAATACATAGGTGGATGCTCTGTGTCGCAGAAAAACAGTTGACAAACCTTGTCTTGCTGCAAGGCGTTGTATAAAGTTGCTTCTAACTCTTGGATTTGCTGCAGAAATAAGAAAAGATGAGCGTTGTTAGCTTAGCATGCTATCCCTCATACAAATATGTGCAACAATAAATGAATGCATGCCGCGATCTTTGACCTTCTCAAGTTTCTTTGAATAAATTTACAGGAAAAATGAAAAACGTAATACAGGTAAATAAAGTAGATTACTGACCATGTAGGCCTGGTCCAGGGCCTGTTTTCTGTAGTCCAGCTCCTCCTCTAAATATCCTTTCTGCTTGCAAAACATCTCCTGCACATTGAAAACAAAGTGGGAGAAGAACGTTTTTGAACTGGGAATTTATCATAAAATGTGATATACATTATAAATGTAAACAACGTGTTAGCGTTTCGTCTACAGGCTTAGTCTGTGCATGTGGAATGGTACTACAAGCTGCTTTATTTCTATTAAAAACAATCACGAGTGACTTCCACTTGTGTCCCTCACCATCTCTATCTCCAGGTCCATCATTTTCTGGTGCAGCGCCGCTTCTGTCCCTTCGATCTGTTGAATCCACTAGAGGGCAGCAGAAAGTGTAACGTGAGTGTAAAAATACCTCCATCTTATCTGAACTATCAGTACAGTCATCCGTTTGTTTACCTTCTCAGCTAGTGATAGAACCGTGCTGGCCTGAATGATGGCTACCTGTTCCTCGTTCCTCAAATTCTACATTAAAGAACACAAAAGGAATAAAAACAATATGAACACGGGTGTCGCCTTTATTCCCACTGTATATTTCATAAACTGATGCTTTGTTTCAGGGTTGGGGTCAATTACGTTTTTCAGTTACAATTACGTTTCCAATTACCCATGTTCAATTACAATTCAATTATGATTACAGTTACCAACATTTTTTTTTCCCAATTAGAATTAAACTACAATTATTTTTTTAATCCTCAGAAAGTCAATTACATATATGTTCTCAATTACTCAAGTTCAATTACAATTAATGACACTTACTGAGCATGAAATAAATAACCTAATACAAGTTAACCTTCCTCTTGTGTTAGCTTTCTGTTAGCTTGTCTTATGATAATGCTAATATCTATCATCTAATTTCCTTCCCATCTATTGATTATCTTGTTAGGCTTCTTAATCAATGAAAATATAGTTTTTAATATGTTTTTAAAAAGCTTGATATGAAACACATTTGAATAATTGTTAAGTGCATGTGTGTCAAACTGTAACATCCCCAGTTTAGCGTAAAATTATAATTACAATTTTTAGAGCATTTTTTATGGTAACTACAATTACAAAGTCATTTATCTGAAGTCATAAACAATTTAAATACAATTACAACAGCTACAATTATAGCTACACCATAACTGTAATTCATTATACAATTATAATTGACCCCAACCCTGCTTTGTTTTAATATTTACCCCATTGTCTCCAAGGATATCCAGCAGTTTGATAAGATCTGGTATGCACACATCCTATCAAGTGAAAAAAAAAAAAAAAAAAAAGGTTAAAAAATATACAATATTTACTTCCGTCGTTGTCTTAATTTGCCAAATAAAAACAAAAGATGAAGTTTTTCTCACCTTGACCCCCTCCTTCATACAGTATATCTGCAAAGCACTGATGCCCTCTGAGAAAGGATGCATCCTTAGATGGTTGAAAGGAGGAGATCTTCGCTCACGCTCCTGAAAACAAACACAGACGTAATGAAAATCAGGCATTGGAAAGGTTTTTAGTGCAAAGTTTTAGCAGAGCACGACGTCTCTATGATCACTAGATGGCAGCTTCAGGCTTCACATGCATCTACTGACTCGTGCTTAAGCTGAAGTGAGACGTTGTTTTTTTGACTCACCTCCAGCTCTAATATCCTAAACTCCAGCAGTTCATTTTGATCCCTGGAGTCTTGAAGCTCCTGCTGAAGTCGACTGTTGTCAGACTCCAGCTTTTCCACCTGCGGACAGAAAAGAGGAACAGGCACCGTTTAAGCTTATAATCTTCGGCTCAACCGTCGACCACTGAACTATAGTCAGAAACGTCCAACTCGTCTCTACCTTTTCTAATAATTCTTGATTTCTTCGTAAAAACAGCTGCTTCTCTTCAACCCATTTGGAGTCCTGATAAGTGAGGTGGAAAAAAGAAGATTTTAACGTTCATCACTTTAATAATCACAATAAAAAGAGAAGATACGTTTATCTGCATGGCTTACTAGTTTTATGTTTACAACTGTTCGGTTATAAATTAGAGATGACCCACTTTCATCACAGTGGGGGCCACATATAGTATATTTTCCTGTCATTGTTGTGTATTTTCTTTTGTCGTTTTGTGTGTGTTTCTGTCATTTTTGCATATTTTTTGGAGTCACTTTGTATGTATTTTTGCTGTTATTTGTATGTATTGTGAAATATTGTTTACTTCTTGCGTATTTTGGATGTATCTTTGTTTTCCATCTGTGTATTCTGATTCGTTTGGGTATTTTTCTGAAATTCTGAATGATTTTGTCTTCCTTCTGTGTGTTTTTGTTGTCTTTTATTGTATTTTTCTGTCGTTTTGATAACCTTTTGTGTATTTTTATGTACTTCTATATGTTTATGTAGTCATTTTGCTGTTGTTGTTTTTCCACCCATAAATTTACTTTGGGGGCCGCACAAAATTAGGCCGAGGGCCACATGTAGCCTGCGGGCCACCAGTTGCGACCATGTTACAGCTTACTGTATTGGGATATGGTTATACAGTGTGTAAGATTAATTTTAATTTGTGTCAGTAAATCTAAAAGTGATCATCATTGTGAAGCACATCAACATTAAGCAGCCCTGTCTACAGTAACAATATCTACAATTTAGAAAATAACACCAATATTGAAAAAAGTATTCTAATTTGACACATCTTTCAAAAACAAAATTTGGGAGCCAGTTTTTGTGATCAACAAATCTTTTATTATCAATTCGAATTGATATATTTTCTTCCACTTCTTTTTTCGTATCCCTGGTGATCAAATGAGTCGGAAGATCAAAGCTGTAGGTCCTACCTGTCCTTTCAGGTGGAGTTCTTTCTCCAAGTCCTCTATTTTGGCTTTGTACCTGAGAACGTCTGCCTGGAGGTGCTCCTGAGCCTGAAACATAATATGACCACCAGAACATCAGCTTCAAACCATCAAACAAAGGCAGACTTTACAGGCATTTACCCTCACACAACAAATACTGCTTAAGAATAATATTCTCCTCACTTTATGTTAAATCATAGCAACAAGCATTGGTTTTTTTTACTCCTTTGTTGCATTAAAATCCCCCCTCCCCCCCTCCCCTCAGTGTGGATATATTGTGTAGCACATGTCAGTAAAAGGGTTGAGTTTATGGACATATGAAAACATTCATTTACACAGAGAAGAGCTGACTGCACCAGTCTCTCTCTGCAGGGGGAATTTCTCTGTCTGCAGGTGTTCCTCACCCTGTACAATAGTGTGGCTTACATATTATAAATACATATTACGTATGTGACTTTCCATATGGAGTAAAACATAGAATCCGAGCTCTCTCACAGAGGTTGTACCATTTCCCTACTCAATGATCTGTAGCATTGACTTTGAAAGGTTAACGAAGAAACAAGTCCTAATTCAGCTTTTGCATGCACACGCACACTCACACACACATGCACACGCACACACACACACACAAATGCACGCACACACACACGCACACTCACACACACATGCACACGCACACACACACACACGCACACACAAACACGCACACAAATGCAAGCACACACACACCTCAGTATAAATAAAATTGCCAATATTTGCAAAATCTACAATATATTTACATATTGTTCTCTCTTCATAAGGCACACATTACAATTTCTCCACACACAATATATAAATATGTACTGTATATACAATATATTGAAATGTATACACATGCTTTTTGTTTTTTACACAGACACACTCCCCAGTAGCTCTTTGTTGCTATTTTTTTTTTTTTATCAAACCGTACAATTGATCACTCTAACCTAACAGCTTTGATTGTTGTATATATCTGTATTATATTTGTACATTTGTATATTTGTATTATTATAATTAGCATTATTTTATATATTTTTTTCCCTAATGTAATGTGTGCATTTATGTGTATTTAATCCTTATTTAATGAACAGTCTTTTATTTAATTATGTACATTTTATTTTCCCTTTCTTTCTTTCTTTCTTTACAATAAATAAATAACATTATTTTCACTTGGAATTATGTGTTTCATCCTTTATCTGCATGGACTAATATTTCATGATCCATATACTGTATTTAAAATAATAAATGTATTTTTTCATGTTTCTCAAACTGAGGTTTATGTTAAAAAAATAAGCTTTACGTACTAATATTCATCCCTACGTACATACATAAGAGCACCTCTGTCCCTTGATGCTTGGTGTACCAGTACCTTAATAATGAACTATGTTCACGGACACAAAAACCACCATAGGATTTTCAGGTTAGTGTAACTTTCAGTTAATCAGTCACGCAGTTAGAAATTGTATTAGGTTACCTGTTGGGACATGCAAAACAAAACTAAGCCTAAAGAAAAAATCAGATTTCAGTTGCAGTGAAATATCTACAACCCATCACATGAATGACAGGTTTAAAGGTGAATAATCAAAGTTGGATACTCATTTGTGTTAGAATTGTCTTTGCAGTCATATCTTTTGACTTTTTAGCCTCAAACACACTTAATAATCTTCAGTATATTGGTATCGCCATTTTGGAGATTTCAGCCAATCAGCATTTGCGTTTAATGTTTTCGTCACATCAAGACTGCTTTTTTTATTTCCGCTCGCATAGAAAGTCTTTATTCTATTCAATCTGACGTTTTAGCGCTTAGCTACGTGTCATCCAGTTCTTTGGACACCAGGTTTTTTACGATGAATTGATTTTGACGTTGCACATACCAGAAAAAGACTTGGGCGAAGAATTTGGATCCCACTATAAACCATCCTAACACAGATCTCTTCTGGATGCCTTTAACGTTATAAGTCTCATTTCTACCTTTGCTTCCATCTCTGCATCCAGGACGCCTCCTTTCTGCTCCTGCAGCAGGGCGTAGGCTCGCTGCAAGGCTTGATATTCTCTGGTCAGCTGACGGAAACGCAGCTCAGACTCCTCGTTAGAAAGGCCCTAGTTTAACACACAGCAGGTTAAAACGTAGTTGAGAAACAAGCACTCTGCAGGGCTAAGGTTACACTTCTGGTGCAGGTTAGATGAATTCAATAATCCAGATTCTCACCTGATTCAGATCTTCATCAGGAGTTGCCGGCGTTCTGTCATTCCGGAATGAAGCCACCGAAGACGTCTCAGAGTCCATCGACTCCTCGTCGTATCCGAAAAAAGTGTCTACAACAATGTGCCTCTGCGGGAAAACAATAATTGATTGTCTTTCACAAGAGAAACTTAAGGATTAGGTAATGTCCATTAGGGATACAACTTTTTTACTTCCGGTATGATATCCGATATTGCAGCCTTGGGTATTGGCCGATACCGATATGGATCCGATGTGATATCAGCATGAATCATACATACTTTTATTACTTATTTTGTAGTGTGGAATGTTAGAAAAGGTTCGATCAAGTGATGTTACTCAAACAGAGAACAATAGTCAGCAACAGTAGGTATGAGAAAAACTGACCCATTTATTATTAACCAATTGGTTACATACATTTTAACCTTCAACATAATATCTACAGTATTCTAAAATTGAATAAAAAAATTCATTATTGAAGATTTTAGATGCAGTCCACTAAAATTCGATATTCGTTTTCTAGCTGATATCGGACCAATATCCGATATCAATATCAGAACGGGACACGAGATATGTTTTTTTTTTTTTAAATCATTTTCTAAAAAGGTCAATACAAATGACATGACAAACATGTAAATGTGCAATACTCTAGCAATAGCAAATACATTTTTCTGTATTCTCATACTTGATATGCTCAACACTGATTCAAACTGATCAGGCCTTTTACAATTCAACATTTAGATTCAAAGGTGGGTAAATGTATAAAAATATAGCTAAAGACCAGAGTGTGCACCCGTTTTGTTCATTCATTTGTTTAAAAAACATTGTAACATAACATTCTGCTCACCTTTATCGGCCTCGAACTTCTTTTATGTCGTTTCTTTCTGAGTAGCTTTTCTCTATCCTAAAAACAGAAGCAAAAAAAGAAAACAAAAGCAACATTTTGACTTACATGTGTAAAACTGGTAATTATTTGATTGTAGTTCATAATTCAGCAGTGGCAATACAAGTGTTGTGCATATATTTTATGGTTTCACATATCTACACTATACTGTATGTTTCAATACTGTTACTGTATTTATTAGATATTACAAGCTGATATATTTCCATTATTGGTCATTCAGAGAGTGGCGATGATACCCTTTTATACAAGGGTGGATAAGGCTGTTAAGGATATATTTGTAACTTCTTCCAATTTTGCCAAATAGGTTGATTAAAAGACCCTGACTACAACTGACGTTTCCAATCAGGGTCAGAATGCCAAAGCCAATAATAAAGGGCGATAAAATGCAGCATTAAGAATGATCTGGAGCAAGAATGGAAGATGATTTTGTAGGACTTTATTTTTCATGTTTAGACTGGACAAGCTGGTATTTTTCACATGAATAACCCCTATACCTTAAATTTTCTATGTATTGGTAGATTTACATCTACAAAGGGGTTCCTACTGTGGATAAAGCTTGTGTGAAAGATGGGTGGATTTAAAAAGACATACTCTCGTAAGTTCGTCAATCATGCTTTGCTGTTCGAGAACTTGAAGCTTGAGAAAGGCTATTTCCTGGTCATCGTGCGCTTGGTCAAGATCGTTGAGCGACTTCAGTTTCTTCAGTGGGGGATTGGAGCTGAACCTCTCCTTCTGCGGACACATAACACAAGACAAGGAAAAGACCTAGATGTCACGACAACAGCTGAAAGTACACCAAGATGTTTAGGTGACTGTGCTGACCATCTCCAGGTTCTCCTTGACCAGACTTTTTAGTTTCTCTTCTAGCTTCTGAAGGGTTTTGTTCATTTCATCGTTCCTTTTACCCAGCAACTTGTTTTTGTCCAGCAGTGGTTTGCATTGCTTCTCTGTCTCACGGATGCGCTTCAGCTAATAGAGAGAAAAGAAATGGAAGTAATATAATATAGTAATATAAGTAATATAATATAATATAATATAATTGATAGCATTACCAGTTCATTTCTCTCATCGGCCAGCAGTGAGTTGCGATCCTCCAGTTTACGGATAGTTGAGTTGAGGTCAGCCATCCGTCTTTGATTTCTCCTCAAGTCCTGGAACAAACCAACAAAAGTAAATGTTTATAATACAATCAGTTCCATCAAAAGCTACTTCCAAAATGCTGTTTCAAAACTAATGATGATGCACGTTGTTTAAGCAACAGCATTTTGTCTGTTACTTTGTATTCAACCAAGCCTTTGCTTCCCAATGAGCCTGGCTGACAAAGTCCGTCTGTGTTCGAAATGGCATACTAACGTACTATACACTACACACTCAATCAGTATATACTGTCTACTCGTATGATTAGGATGGTGATCGTTCCCACTGAAGTATACTTTCCAAGTTTCGCAAGATGCATTTCGAACCTACAGCGACAAAAACCTGACACACACTGAGGCTAAATATCTCCATTGATTCGCCACCTTTGAAAGTTCTGAAATCACTTTAAGCGAGAAAGTGGCCAAGTAGAATATCAACATGTGGACATTTGATCCATAAAACTGATGGAAAACACATTTCATGCCGACATTTCGGAGATTTTCAGAGAGACATTCCATTGTGCCACTGACAAAAGTTCTGCTTAACTTCAAAACAAGAACCCTACTTAAAAAAGGGTAAAAAAGAAAACACAAATGGAAGACAAGAAGAGACGCTTTTGTTTTGAAAAGAGGATGTTTGATTTTTAGCTTGTAGTCGGTCCCAGGACGATTTTACATTCCATTCGGAATGCATCATGGGGCGATTGAGTATGACTAGTGTGCCCGTGCACCATTCATACTTAATAAATATCCTGATATAGTATACATCTGTGTACTTCTTGCATACTCAATCTTTGCATACTATCTACTGTGAACGCACAACATAGTCATTTTTACGTCAGACTTTAGTATGAGTAGGACATTAATATAACACAGCCCCTGCCTCAAGCTCATCTCTCTGAGACTGATGTCAAGAGTAGATACCGATAAAAGCTGACCCAGTCTGATTGGAGATTCCAGTGTACTTACAGGGCTGCCACAGTGCTCTGCCCCGTCCCCAGCTCTGCCTGGGATCTCTCTTTTCGGGCTCCCCAAGCCACACTCAGATTCTTTGACTAGAAACAGTTGTTCATCCAGCGCATCCTTCTGAAGCTGCAGCTTCTGTAGGATGCCCGTGGCTGACTCCAGCTCCCTCTCCAGAGAAAAAATGGTGCGATCTTTAGACTTGATTTCATCCACCTGTAATGGACCAAGAGAAAACTTCTGAGAAACTGAAAACAGACGTCAACCCATGAAGTGGTCAATCGTATCGGTTGGTGTGTTACTTTGATGTATCCAAAAGCCAAACAACTGTTCATTACTTGATTATTATTATTAGGGCTGTCACATTAATATGTTAATTGTGCACAAAAGAAACAACACCACTAATGGCTTTTTTTTCTTCCTTTCTCATTTCAAGAGTTCCTACTATACCCATAATGCGGATGCACAATACAATACCGGAAACCGATGTGCTTGGCATTAGTTTTTGCTTATAAAAACACGGGATGGAAAACAAAAGCCCAGTTGTGTGCAAATTGTACAAGAAAGAGTTTTCTGATCACCGGAGCTCTTCTAGCTTCCGCTACCCCCTCGATGCTAAACATGTAGCAGCTAGCACGGACACTGGAACCGTGCTAGCTGAAACATGCTGTGAGCACGCTGTGTCTCCAATTCACACTGGACAAGATAACAGGGTTCAGAGCCAAAATCAATAAGTCCATGAGTGACAAATGAACAAACTCACTGGATAAATATTATTATCTGAAAGTGAGAAAAAGCAACAAGTTTGATATTCAAAAATTGTATTGCTCAGAAAAGTGGTATTAGTGTTTTTAATGTGCCAACTTATAGACCTGGAGTTTTATTTTCATTTGTATTTTCTATTACCGGTATTTGAAAATTGACTAAAGTACACATTTAGGCTGTGCAATTAGGCAGTAGAGCAGAGGAAGAGAAAGGAAGAACTGCAACAGGAGGAGGTCCATCTGTAGCAGTTCTTTGTCTCGCTGCAGGAGGACGAGCAGAAAATAGAACTGAAACAAAAGCAACTACAGCAGTTGGAGCTGAAGCTTAAGAACAAGCAGGAACATCAGGAGCCCCCGCAGGAGCTGATTAAGAAACAAGAGTATCTGCAGCAGGAGAAACTCCAACAGCAGGAGATTTCCCTCTTCCTGCATGAAACACAGCTAAAGCAGGAGGATGAGCAGCAGTACATAGAGTGGAGGGAGCATCACCTTCATCAAAATAAACAGCGGCAAAAAATCCTGAAGGAGATCATCCATCGCTTTCAGAAAGACAACCGAAACAACCAGGAGCAGCTGCAGCAGCGCCTTCTGCAGACACGCGTGAAGCTAGGGGAGATTGAACAGAGAGAGCTGAGGCTGCAGGAGCAACGAGAGGAGCTGAAGAACGTAATGGAGAAAGTGGAACTACTGGCAGAAGAAAGTGAGAAGTGGGAGGTGGAAGAACAACGACAAGTGGAGAAGCTGCATGAGATGAAGGACAAGCTCCAAGAACTGTTCTCTCAGAAGAAGAAGAAAAAGAAAAGCTTGTCAAAAAAGCTGAAAGATGTTTCGTTCAAAGATGGGGAAGAAATTCAAAGAACCTGCATCATAAAAGGTTGGACCTGTGGAAACAGAAGAGGAAGTGGAGCCTGAGCAGAGGGCGGGGCTTAAAGAGTAACTAAATAAATAGTAACTAAACCCCAAAACCACCTTTTTCTACTAAATAAAACCACCAGGTATTGATGGAAAGACAATAAAACCAATGAATGAAAACAAACTTTCTTGTAACAATGTTTATACACTGTCTTGTTGGTGTATATGTACTTGTCTAATAAACTTCAACCTACACCATCTTCCCAGTTCTGTTCAAGTTTCTGTTCTAAAAAAGAAACACACACACACACACACACACACACACACACACACACACACACACACACACACACACACACACACACACACACAGCCAGCGGCTCGTTAACTAGAAGTGCAACACAACACGTGGACCCACAGAACAACGCTAAGTGAAACAGTTAAAAGCTGCTTTGAAAGTTTAAAACCTGCCGTTGGGATTGAAGAAATAAATTTTAAAAAAAAGACCAAGTTTTTCCTGCAGTTTGTGAGAATATATACTGTAGGAGTGAACGGCTGTTTTAAGGTTTGCTTGCTTGTGCACGTCATCGAATAAAGTTTTCAAAGTTGAGGACATCTCAAAATAAATAAAATGGCACTCTGGTGAACGATGTTTACAATAATGTCTATCAAACCAAAATACAATCAGTTCCTACAACGCTGCACTATTACAGGAAGTAGAACCACATTCACACAAAGATCAGAGTTGTCACAGTTTCTACACGTTTGTTGGGGGTTCTCAGAACGAGACACCTTCAAAAGGGCTCTGACGAGAATTATAAATTTCTTTAACACGGCAAATTACACCTTTAAAAATACATATCCGACAAAAATAAACATTTTAGGGTTAGGGACAGAGTTAGGGATAGGAATAGAGTTACAGTTAGGGTTAGGGCAAAAATAAAAGAGTTAGCGGGGTAGCTAAAAATAAATATGAGCTACACAGAACTTTAAGTCACGTGGTGCACCTATCACGTGACCTAAACTGGCCAATAGCAGCGCTGCGTAATCATAGAGTGGCAGTCTACAGATACGTTTAACGAACCCGTAGCCACGGCCTTAATTTAGGGCGTTTCTCAGCTATTTTTAGGGTGAGATTAAAAAAGGAATTGATTGATTAGATTAATTAATTACAGAGCATAATTAATTCATCGCAAAGATTCTTTAAAAACTGTGAGATTATTTGTGAATTGTGCTGCGTCCACAATCTTACCAGTCTGCGGATGTCCCTCTCACAGTCCCACTTGATCTTGGAGATCTGCTCCTGGTGCTGCTGGTGCTCCACTCGTAGATCTCCGGCCTTCATCTTGTCAGCCTGAATCAAGTTTCCTAGAGCCTCGTCAGTCTGTTTCTTAACAGATTTCAGCTCTGCTATCTCCTGCAGGAGCTTCACTCTCTCCTGGTCAAAGAAGCGACGTGCATCCTCCTTGGCTTCCAGGGTTAACGCAGTACGTACCTGCGGTAGAAATGTGGAAGGTGAACGTGTACTTCCACAAAAATAGTTTTTATCTGAACTAGTAGATCTGCTCACCTTCTCCCCACTGCCGTCACGTATGGCACTCAGTGCCGCCTTGAGCCTTTGGTTCTCCTGGTCTTTTATTTTGGCGTGACGGGCCAGCTCCTGCTCGTGCTGCCGAGTCAGGTTTTCCCTGAGTGTCTGGAGCTCCTTTTGCTTTTCCTCATGCCACTTGGCTCGCTGCTCCGTCAACGTGGCCGTGTGACGGTGCTGCTCCTGCTCTCGTACCCGTTTCACCTCCTGCACTTTGTCACGCTCCAGCTTGCTGACCTTGTAGCGGAACGATGGACGAACAAAGATGAGAGGAGGAGAAGAAAGGAGAAGAATGATTCCATATTCAAACAATTTGGGAGTTATTTGTTCTTAATGTCATTTTTTCGTTTGCATATGTCAGGCAGCATTAATTGCAAGAATTAATAACGCAATAACTGAATTCTTTGGAGTCAGGAATCCTTAAATTAACCCCTTGGAGTCAGTATAACCTCTCGGAGACAGAATTACTCCTCGGAGTCAGTATTGACTAACAGCAGGGGGGCGCAATGTTCATTGTTTGACTAGGTTTGAATGGGGATATTAAAATATTATTTTGCCAATTAATTAATAACTGTTACACTTACAAAATAAATGTAATTATATTGTTTTTGTTGACTGTTATACACTTAAAAGAATGATTCAAGCCCTCTGCAAATGTGGCACATATTAGGGATATAAAATTAATCTAATTCAGTGAATATGCATACACATTTAATTGATGTAATTCAAATGTTATTAACAGTGGTGAAAGTGATACAAAAGATAGAAGGAGTCACCTTATTACTCTTTATGCTGGGGTACCCTAGTCAGTAAAATTGGACTAAATTTGGGGGCGTTATCGAACAAAAATCTATTCTGTAATAATAATAATAATAATAATAATAGAATACACAGAAAACAAAAATGAGGATACTCTACATTCTCACTAATCACAAAATAGGAACAAAGGTGTCATTTTACATTTACAATTTAATTCAAATTTAAAATACTTTAAGTAAGAACAGTCTCGACACTCGTACAAGCTGATGTGTGAGGGTACCTTGCATTTTTCTTGGTGTAGCTCTATCTGAATTTCAGTTAGCTTAGACCTGAGATCTTCATTGGCCGCCTGTAAGGCAGAGATGAGCGCTTCGGGCTTCTCGCCCTTCGTACGCCCCTTTTTAGCCATTGAGAGAGAGAAAAAACTAGAGAAGCTCTTCTGCTTCTTTCATTGAGAATTCACAAAAGACTTTCCAAGGTGCTTCTGAGGTTTCCAGTTCCTCCTCTTCCTCATTCTTCTATAAAGCACACGGGCTCTGGGAGGAGACGAGAGAAAAGACAATCAAAGTGAGACATCAGCAGATGTGTGAACAAATCTGTGCTTTTCCTGTAAAAAACTGAATAATGAAACTAATCATGGTCAAGTCCTCCCTCTATTGCTTTCCCACAAAGTGATGATTACACAACACCAGTACAGTACCCTCAAGGATCTGCCGCAAATTCAATACTGGCCACAACTGAAACTAACTACGCAACAGCCAGAGGTGTAAAGAGTACTGACATATCCTACTCAAGTAATAGTACTGTTACTTGATTGAAACTCAAGTACAAGTACAAGTACACGTAAGTCAAATACATAAGTCCAAGTAAAAAGTAGCTCAATTAAATAGTACTCAATGTAAAAGTTACGAGTTACTTTCACACCCCACCTTTATTGTTGGTAATAAATCTTGCCACGGTTCACTTGCATACAGTAAACATCTCATATATAAACTTAAAAAGAAGAGACCAAATCTTGCACAATTGGAATGAAAGGAATTTTCCACAAAGGCATCTGTATAAAATAAAAGGTTTGTGAAAATGTACAATGTTTATTTATTTTTTTTAAATAAAACAACACCAATGAATTCATTTCAAAATAATAAAATCTTCAGGCTCTAAGTATAACTACATTTATGACCTCTAAAACTGAGAAAATGACCTCCATTCAAAGCTGTTTTGGTGCGGTGCCTTAATTAATTTAATTTTTTCAATTTTAATTTAATCTGGTTGGTTGGCTATGATGTGATGTATTTGATTGTTGTCTGGTCATTCCATTTTTTTTTGTAGTTTTCACAATGTACGTTTATTATTTTAAAACCAAAAATAATCATTCACTCAGTAACGATTGAGGGGCGGATTCACTAAGATCTGAAATAAATGAGTGTATAAATGTAATTACTTTACGTCTTTTAAAATGTACTTAAGTACAAGCAGAATACTGAGAGAGAAATTTACTAAAAAAAAGAAGTACGAGTACCAATAAAAGCAACTCAAATACAGTAAAGTGTAGGGATGTAAAGATTAATCGTGAAGCAGTTAAAAATCGATTCAAAGGTGTCACGGTTCACATCGATACTTTTTTATAATTTTTTAAAATTTTTTTAATTAATTAATTTTTTTACAGCTATCTATTTAGAATTTGAAATTCAGGACACACCACCGTGTTTTAAATCAGAAGTGTGGAAGCA